>NC_034415.1:13507343-13615833 GCF_002078875.1 Numida meleagris | reverse complement strand
GTCTTTTTTTCCCCTTGTCTTTTTTTCCCCTTGTCTTTTTTTCCCCTTGTCTTTTTTTCCCCTTGTCTTTTTTTCCCCTTGTCTTTTTTTCCCCTCCCCCTTGTCTTGTCTTGTCTTTTTTTCCCCTCCCCCTTGTCCCTGGTGCAGCATCCTGTAGTGATTCTGTACCAGTCAGTGATACTTCAGGTCACCATTTAGCTGCCTTAGCTGCAGAAGTATCATTTTGCTTCCCATCGTCACCTGCCTCATACGTTGTCTCTCAAAATATATTGTAATATATGACAGGGCAGTCCTGTAGGCAACAGCCTGCTTACCTAGACGGTCCTGATCTACTGACTAGTACAGCTTCTTGCAAGAACTGCACGTGAACTTCCTGTCATGTGTCCTACTACATCTCTACCATAAATTGCTAGCTCAGATGCCACAGATTCTTTGTCCAGCCAGTTCCATCTCATACCTTATTAGATTTAAGTACCTTCTTTCAACTGTTTTCCTTTCCAGACAATTAACTCAAAATCCTTCCTTTCTGTCTACCACCTTAGCTCAGTGTCATCCTCCTGTGTTTTGTAACACACATGTAGTCTGATCTTCTTGCCCAACCATTTGATTCCCTCCCAGTACCAGAATCATTGTTCAGTCCCTCTAATCTCCTTGTTCAACTAGTCTCCGAACCTTTCTTCCACTGGCTTCCTGACCAGGGTGTCTCAGCCTCTATTTCTACATACTCTAGTGCAAAGACACCTCAGTTTACGTAGCCTTTCCTCACTGATTTCTTCTCAAGTTATTTATTTCTCTTCTGGTCTCAGCCTTGCCTCATCTTAATATGTTTCTTTCATCCCTTATCTGGTTTTATCCTCCAATTGTTCAGATCAATGGGATTATTCTTAAAGCCAACAATTGTTACCTATGCTCAGTTCCTGTGCCCACTTGCATTTTGGTATGGCACAACTGTTACAGGAAAAGCCTTTGAGCTTGGGTAGTACCCGATTAACAGATGGCTGACTATTCAGTCTGCAGGGAGGAAGAGTGCAGAGACTGGAAAACATGTGATCTATAAGGAAATCTGTTGTGCAGGATTACTTTATAGGGTGATATACTTTTCTTAGCAGGAGCTGTGAGGGATCCAAACATATTTAATGATGGTCTCTCCAGCCCTGCAGGCAGCTCCAGACCAAGAACTGTCAGAAAAGACACACAAATCTGTTTTTCAAAAGTCAATAATTTGGCAGTGTTAAGGAAAAAAGTGAAAAGCTTATTCAATAATACTATGAGGATATTGTGTATGGCTTGTTTTTAGAGTGTAAGCCATTAGGCTCATAGACTGTCCAGTGTCTCTAACGTAGCTAATCAGAAGTGTTGCTATAAAAATTGCTGACTTGTGAAACAATGGGTGGAGACAGGAATTCAATTCCAGAAACCCGCTTCAGTTACCATGTTGTTCCTCTATCATCTGTCTTCTTTCAGCAAGGTGAACATGTAGTGAAATGGTAACTGAGCAGTAACAAATGCTCAATAAATAAAATAAAAACAATAAGAAAAATGCTCTGAAAACTATTGCATATGGAGGAGAAATTCTAATTATCCAAAGAAAGATCTGAACCATGCTGACTCAGAAAACAATGATTAAAAAACACGGTACTTGTCCAGGGTGGGAGTTTAATGTAGGTAACAGAAGTTTTCAGGAATATGACAAGGAGAAGAGTTCAGCAGAGTGTAAAAATGGGACCCTCATTACTAATTTATTGTGGTAATTAACTAAGCAAATAGAACTACACACAATGTATTAAAATCCTTGTTGTATTACATTAGTATCCTTTCTACATTACCAGTGTTAGAAATAAACCATAACAATTCAAGCTTCATTTAAAAACTTCTTTCTCACTTTTTGATGAAAAAAGAAACACTTTCTTCCTGCAAACATTATTTCAAGTATGATAGAAAATTAACATGGATTACTTCTGGTCTTCTATTTTATGCATCTAACAAAACATAAAACAATACAATATTTGAGGTAAGTTAGAAACAAATGTTTAGTAGTGATATAACATAGCTTTTGCATCTCCAGAAGCTGTCAGGTCAAACTGATTCACTTCAGGAAAAAAATGAACATGCTGAATAGGAACCATTTTTATACCTGCCTCACTAAGTCCAGAGAAGATGGGCAAGTGAAGCACAGTATACTAACTGGCACTTAATAAAAGCGGAGTACCGCATTTTGGAGGAAAAACCTAATTCTACATTTATTTTACACAGATTGTCCAGTGATAGTGATTCATGATAGGAATATCAGCATTCTAAACATCACTATGAACAGCAGAGTGAACACATCTTTCCGTAAAGCAGTCAAAAAAACAGATACCAGCTAAAAGGACACTCGGATGCAGGAAAAAAGCAAATGAAAGTAGTATTTAAAATACAACAGAATCCTTGCCATCAATCAGTGGTTTGCTCTTAACTGAAATATTAGGTGACTTTTCTGAACCAGCAGAATACGAATAACTATTATGATGACAGAAACTAGAACGGATGTCAAATATCCTGCTTTTAGAATTAGGTGTGTACGTGTTTGATCCACTACGAAAGCAGATGTATGGAGTTTACAGTTTATTTTATGGTATATGATTATATATACAGACAGAATAGGAGACCAGATAACTTCTGACTCTGGTATAATAATGACAATTCCTGTGTACCTTCCCATTTTCATCTGGACTTGCAAATTTATAAGCTGTGCTTATTAAAAAATAATAAATGTCTGTCTTGTATTTTGGAGAGGCATGAGGTATTAAGTAGAATTAGATGAAGATTGAAGTTTTTATCCAGGAGACATGACAATCACACGAAAAACAAGCTTGTGGGACAAAAAAATATGGTTAGAAATCAAGGAAATGCAGGAAGTAGATTTGTGTGTAGCAATTAAGTGCTTGTGGGCTACGATGTCAGTTTATGAAGATGATAGTAAGTACTGCTGTCCCCACAGAGAAGAGAAGTAAGGCATTAATGGCACAGAAAGTCTTCAGGCATCAATGTACTTAAAAGCCAACACAGTACATTCTAAGCTCTTTAAGTATTTTTTTTCTATATAGCCTTTACCATCTCACCACATTATTCTCAAATTTAACTTCCTGCCCAGAATGACCAACCACCTTCCCAATCTTAAGTTCCTGTAATATCCCAGTCATATGGGGGCCCTGCAGGAGGTGGGTAGGAAAAGGGCAGGAACAGGAAAGAACCAAGAAGTGGAAGCCCTTCCTCTCTCTCTGTTCTGCAGATCAAAGAAAATTTACATCCATTCCAGTTTCAACCTAAATGTCCCACGCCGCAGACCAAACTCATGGCATAATTGGCATATATTTCACGGAGGTGGAGGTGTGCTTTCTGAGTGGCAGACAGCATATCCACATCACTTTACCCACGCTAGTGTTTCAAGTCATACGAAGCGACTAAACATGAAAAGGTTCCATTTGGTTGGTATTAGTTGTATTAACAAAGTTGTCTTTGGAATAATCCATATCTTTATTCATCACAATATACAAGACTTAATACATACACTGATACAAGATTAAATGTAGCTTAACTTCAGATGTATCATTTCCTCTTGTTAAAAATCACGCAAGAAATAAATACTCCGGCACAGGACTTCAGCAGAACTGAAAAAACCTTACCATTTAACACTGATGCCTACATTAATAGAGTACTCATTGACCTGCCTGCAACCTATTCCAGATTCTAAAACTATAAACTGAAAGTGGCTGGATAAACCTAAGAGAAAACTCAGATTTGACAGAAGACACCATATCAGTCCCTGGAACTGTCCTTGCTCTACTAGTTAGTACAAGTAAGTTTTCAAATACCACAGTAACATCAAACAAGTGTGAACAATCTTGCTGAATTTTTGTGAACTTAAATATCAGGCAAGTGCAAGTCTACAGAATGGACACCAGCACCATACAGACTACTTACAAACTTAACTTACGCATACTACACAATTTGCATCTTACAGCTTTCATCAACTTACATAAATTAATTACATTCTTCTGCTACCTTTCACAACACTTGTAAATTGCTCTCCCTACTATTAATGTTACACTGAGACTACAATAAACAACATGGTTTTCATTTAATTATTAGATATGTTGTTCTCAGAAACTAGCTGGTTGTTGTATGCCAAGTGCCAACAGCAAATAATACAGGTTCTTCCTGCTCTAAGAAAAAACAAATCAGAGCATCATCTCATTTGTTAACCTAGACTCCATTTAAAATAGATGTATTCACATGGTTACCAGTTGGACAAACTATTCCACACAAGTTTCTAATATTCCCATCTTAGAACTACTCCCTAAAACTCAACAGGCTAAAATCAATATTGAGTGAAGCATGACTTCAGAATCTAAACTCTTCAGCAATTTTATCACTGCTTTTTATTAAGCAGACATTTCATTTACTGTGAAATTGAAGTGCAACCTATTTTGCCCAATCAAGTATTTGAGGAGTTGCATTGCAAAAATTGTCAGGGAGTGGATCCAGGTTAAAAATTAAAAGCTTCTGACTTTTATCTGTCCTCCAATGTTAATTTTCTAAGTCATTTCATAAGCTGGTCTCACAAACCAGCATAAGTGAGAACATGGCACCCTGTGCGGAAAGCAGCCAGCTGGGCTGGGAAGTGCTTAGGTGGATACTTCTGCTTAACACTTCAGACATAGGACCACAACCTAATATTGCTGTTATGAGGTCTCCTTATTTCAATTACTAGATTCGAGGCTTTAATACCAAATATGCTTTTCTATTCCTAGACACTTCAGTTTTCCATAGCATAGTCTCAAGTTGAAATGGCTTTCTTTCTATGAACATTCTTACATAGCTAATGAGAAGTTTGAACTATACCATTAACCATATCAAAAGTACAATTCTCAATATGATCTTGCGTCTTCAGAGAAACTACACATGCCATTATTAATACAGGTGACAGTCTTGGTAGTTTGCTTTGTTTTCTTCTAAGCTCTGGCTTTTGCATTTGAGATACATCAGAACTAATGTTGTAATTACCTGCTACCTTGGAAAACTCTTCCAGTTGACTCATACTAAAAATGCCAAGAACATCACGTGACCGCAACATGTGAAGTATTGAAATGCAGCAGATATCAAACTGCAGAACAAAGAAGGAACTTCTGTCACAAAAGCATTTGATCAGTGTGGGTGATTTTACCATGAATATGTCCACCCACGAGTGTTGTTGGAAACTGATGAAATAATGGATCAATAACAAAACCTCATGTTTTGGACCAAGTGTCCATTTATCAGTTCCACTAACAAAGCTTTTTGATAAAAAGTAACACTGAAAAGTGAAGACAGTATATTAAACAGTGACAGGACTGGATGCATGAGACAAGTTTCCTAGAAGATGAGAGGCATTTGTGAAATTATGTAAAGACAAGTTAAAAGATGAATGAAACACAGGACATGGTACTGGGTAGCCTCAAAAAGTGGGATAAGGGCAGAAGATAAACTTAGCGGAACAGAAGTCATGCAAACAACAAAGGTCATCGTGGCCTAAATAGATGGACATTGTATGTACACAACGTTGGGCTATATTTGAAAGATACTTCAGTGGAAGGGTATGACCAACCTAAGCTTATGGAGGGAAGAGGATCTGTAAAGAAAAGTCACAACACTACACTGCTCCTGATCCCAGCACAGAGAGATAAAAAGTGGCAGCAAAATTGTACTTCAAAGAAAATTTCTAGACTTCCATTTTTGTAATGACTTGAATATAAGAAATTTTATTTGATGAGGATATTACGTGTTTTTAGCTTCTCAGATTTACCTACTGTCAAAGTATCTAAAATTTAAAAAACAAAAACATAAACAAAACCCACCAAGATAGGGCCTTCAACTTTGAGCAATACAGAGAGCAAAATTTTGATACACAATAAACTTCATAATGTTTTGTGATTCTGCTGCATATTTTCCAGAGGATCAGAACACACATGAAATAGTTTTCCACATTTGCCCCCCAGACACCAATGTACTGATGCTTTAAAGCAAAGAGATTACCAAATTGTCCTATGACACACAAGTCACTGCCAGAGGACTAGATCTAACTAGATCTAAATTGGATGCTTTGAGACTCCAGCTTTGGCACCAAGAGACAAACTTGCCCCAAGTGCGATGACAGTGACACTGGCCCAGGTGTTTTTGCTGGGACAGCTCGGCCAGGAGAACTGCTATTACCTGCGAAGGAAAAGCACCTACGAGGAGAACAGGTTCCGCGGGGGCGGGCGGTGCGGCCCTGCCCGGGCAGGGGCAGCTTTTCTATACTCACGCTGGCAACATGCTCCTCTCTCTTGACAGTTAAGCTTGGCAGCTCCTCTCAGGGCCCTAAAAGAAAGACAGTATGGCAAAATTGACATGAAAGTCTTTCTGGAAAGCTTATTTCGCGCTGCCTTTACCCGTGTATGACACTGGGGACTCACACGGGTGTACAGCTGCAAAACGAGACGCGCACTCACAGACAGGAGCCGCCAGGCCGAGGTGCCGGAGGGAGAAGGCGGGAGCCAGGCGCGCCGCGCTCTCACAGCCCCTCAGAGGCGCCCGCCCGTCCACCTTCCACCCGCTGCTCGCGGCGCGGCGCGGGGCGCTCCCGCTGCGGGGAGACGGGAGGGAGCGCTGACTGCTCCCTTCAGCTGCCCCCGTTACACAAGCCACCGCCTCCCCGCTCCCGAGGCGAGCCCCGGTGCGGCGCCGGCGGCGCGCACTGACAGACACACAACCTCCACGCGTCCGGCGGAGGCGAGGCCGGGTGCGCCCCGCCCCTCGTCCCGGCATTCCCTGCGCCCGCTCGGTACGGTACGGCACGGCTCGGCTGCGGGTCTGCGGCTGCCCTCGCGCAATGGCTGCCTACAGCAAGTACCTCACCGTGCGCCATTCCGCCATCGTCGGCGGCACGGCCGTTGCCTGCGCGCTGCTCTGCCTGCTCAACAAGCGGCGGGCCGCGGCCCAGCACGGGTGAGCGGGGCGGGGGCGCGGCGTGCGGAGGGCCGGGGCCCGGGGGCGAGCTGCGGGTGGTGCGTGGGGCCGAGCAGGACGGAGCGGGGCCCTGAGGCCCAGTCGAGGGCACTGCGTACCGCGGGGCCCGCGGCCTGCCGCCCTCAGGGCCGTCTCCTGCGGAAGAGGCGGCATCCGCTGCCCCTGCCCGTGGGGCCGCGGCACACCCCGGCTCCGCTGCTCGAGTTGTATTTGTTTTCTCAGTTTTCCCATCTGTGAGCTCGTGCTGAGAAAGAGTTAAATGTTTAGGTTTGTCCTGTCCTCACAGGTAATAATGGGCGCGGGTTATTCTGGTGCTGCGCGCTAGCAGCAGGGTACGCTGATAGCCGTAGCAGAGGTAGCACCTGCTTTGGGTTACCCGTGCGGGTGGCACACCTGTGTGTGTGTGTGTGTGTGTTGGGGTGCGCGTCTGCTGTTCCCTGGGAAGCACCTGAGTACCAGAACGTGTGGTGGGTGGAGAAGGTGCTCCAGGCTCAGTCCTTGTGTGATTCTGGCAGATCTGTGGACTTCGGTCGCTGGTCGTGTGCTAAAGACCTGACATGTACAGTTAGGTATCATGTAATTGCTATAACCTGATCTTGGTGCTAAACAGTGATGGTGAAATGGACTTGCTCAATAGACTTAAGTAATAACATACCTGCAGTTAAGCAATGACCTGGTGTTATTTTACCTAATTCCTTTCACGCGGGTGATATCTTCAGAGCTTTCTGAAGTTAGGTAACTTGGTCGTATAACATGCATAAAACGTGAGCAGCACAGGGCTTCCTGGAATTTTCTATGTTACATTGTTTGAGTGGAAATGGAAACAACAAGATCCCAAACTATTGCTGATAGTTGTTCTTCTGTCTAATTCATAGGGAAGGGTGATATTTTCCAGTTATCTGTGCTTAGTCAAACACCTTTTGTGATAAGGTGAAAACCTGTATAGATGGGCTTGAAAGTGGTAAGTTGAGAGGGTTACTGATACGTGGTATGAGATTTTCCCACTTACTGTAATGGTGTCTGTAAGAAAGACTGGGGCAGGCAGACGTTCTGGGATAATCTATGTTCATACTTCAGACTGAAAATATGCTTTTGAAATGAACCTTCTAATTGTCCACGCTTCCCTTGCTCTTCCTTTATTGAGGAGAGAACTTAGAGTACAACCTTGGGTTATGTTTAGTTTGCAGCGCATCTTCATCTGTAGATCGAGGTCTAGTGTAGTTTTGAAGCGCATTTAACATACTCCTGAAATGCATATAATGCGGGTCCAAGATTGTTCCTGAACTGTCTCTGCTACGGGTTTCTTGATGTTGATCTGCTGGACTCGATGAGGACAGTGCCTCTGTTAGTTGAGAGTGCATGTAGTGAAACTGAATGCTAGCTTGAATGCTGAAAATTGTATTTGGAATGCATTCCTCCCGTAGGAATCTTATGATTTTGCTAGGTACAGTGTTAAAAATCTGAGGTATTTGTATGTATTAGGTAGATCACGCACTATTATAATACTAGTGGCTGCTGTAAAGTAGAGATGATTCATACATTTAGCAGTTGAATGGAATTGAGGTGGTCTGACCTGACACGACCTGTCCCTTTTCCTCTATCTATACTACAGTTATCCTGATACCTCATTGTTACTGCTGTAATCTGCCTCTCTTATGCCATTTTGCTTTCTCAAATCTCTTAGAAATGCAGTTTCTAAAATAAGTACCATGTTTGCCAACTAATTTGTACCTGTGCAAGTATTGCTTTAGGCTTTTGAAGTGCTCCATTGCATAGGTCTTAATGCTGCTGTTATACTGGGACCATGAATTCCAGACTCTACATCCACTTTCAGTTGTTTCATAACCAGCTATGCTGCTGCTTTTTTTGAGAACAACATTTACCCATTGGTCTTCCTTCTTTTCTCCACATTTTCCTTGTGAGGCAAATCTTGCCAGGAGCATTACAGAATGCTGCCTATCAAGAATAGGCAGTAAGCAAGGTACATTGCCTCCACCACAAGAGCAACCACTTATTACCATTGCTTCATCCTCTTTTAGTCTTGTTAGTTTATGTATCATTCATTTCCTGATGCTTTGTTGCTAATGTAAATTATAGCATACTTTTGGAGAGGACTATTTCTGTGCCAATTTTTTATGTATTCCAGCATACTTGTGCTGGTAGACAATACTGACATACAAATAAGTGGTAAATCTTCACTGAATAATGATTAAAAATTTCTAAGTCCTAGTGTGCCATCTAATTTCTGTGTCCATTTTGGAAAGATGGAGAAGTGGGGCTGGCCTAAATTTTACTTCTTCCTAAGGAGAAGAATTTTTTTGGCAGTCTAGATAAGGACTTATGGGATATTTGCAGCTTGAGGCTAACTGAAGCGTGCAAGTAGTGGCAAACTGTAGTGTTATGTATGTGAATGCCTTTGTTCACCTTAGTATATAATGCGTGAAAATGTTGTGTCTGGTTTGTGTCAGATGAATTTCAGCTTCTTGAATTCTGGAAGGTGAGATTGTATAGTGAACTCCTTAAAGACAAAGGTTCAATATTGCAGACTTGAATGGAGACCAACATTTTGCTGTGCAAGTGCAAAATGTACATGCAGAACTTATTCTTTTGTAGCATAGCCTTAGTATATATACTTATATGATTTCATATCTCAATCTGAATATACTATTATATCATGTTTCCTGGAATAAATGTCTTTTTTTTTTTTTAATTTCTGCTGGAATGCTGGCAATGATTCTCTATCATCGCTGACTGAAATTGAGAAGATAAAATGCAAATAATAATAATAAAAAAAAAACAACAAATGTAGCAAATCAAATGTTTGCTTGTTGAATGTGAAACACAACAGAACAGCCTTACCTTACGCAGACTTTTCAGATTGCGTGTGTTAATTTTGATAGGGAATAGTCAGCTACAGAAACTACTGTAGGAGAAAGAGACAACTCTCACCTACATTTCTGCTGCCAGACAGTAGGGGCAAAGTCCAGTACAACTCATATCAAGTAGTAAGGTATGAATAATTAAGCTGGATGTTATGCTAGCCTACCTTAGTAGGTCAAAGTTCACATAATTAGTGTTAGTTGGATTAGTCACAGCTGTTCTTCTGTAGGACCTATTACGTTGCTCATCAGTTTTGCAGAACTGAGAGGCTTTATCACTTGCAGTTGACAGTAAATTATAACTACGAATGTCTAAAATCCTCAAAAATAGCACATTACAGAACCGTTGGCTTGTAGTAAGATGCTCGGTGATATTCCACATTGCTTCCTTGACTAAAGCACAGAAAGAAAATATGCACTGTTTTTCCATTTCAGTTGCTCTTCTCAAAATAAATGTCTGTTTCCTTGGAAAAGCTTTCATTTCTTGGGAGGGAGAAAGCTGTTACATGTAAATGCAATAATGACTTGAGCTGTGGTGTTTGGAGCGTTTTTAGAGTGAAGAAAATGTTGTCCTGTTTGGGAAACTACATAATTCTGGGTATATAATACAGGAGAAACCAGTCATGACTTTAATCTGTCAGGAGAAGTTCTTACGAGCACAAGGGACTTCAGCACGGATGATTTTTTTGGCTGCCGAAAAGCTCACTTCCACTTAGGGAAATGACTCATAAAATCTGTATTAAAGACCCGTGGTTCTGGTTTTGTTCTTTTTCTCCCCACTATTGAGTGTTGGAGAAAAATTTGAAGAATAGAAGAAAGAAGGAAAACCAACGGAGGTTCGATCAGTACCTTTGTACTTTGTCCTCTGTCTGCTAAAACAACAACAAAAAGTTTAATGCCCATGACCTTGTCACTGAACAGGATCTGAAAAGGCTGTTTTTTGGAATTGATGGGTTTTTTTAAGTAATAAACAGTACTGAAATAAAACTACTCAAATAATCTGTAGCATTTTTCCTAACTGATGATGTGTTCTGGTGTATTACAAGTACTGTTTGGCCATATGCAAACACAAACAGCAAATATTTCCTTTTAGTAGCTGCTGTTACTATGGGATAGCAATTTGTTGCTAAGAATTACTATTTTAATTGAATGCAGATGGCTTCAAATTTACTGACAATGAATGAGTGTAGTTTGTAATTCATATTTTTGTGACATTAAAGAACCCAACCTGGGACCAAAACAACTGAAACAGTTTGGTTCACCTAAATGTTTTACTTCTTGAAACAAGGACAGTAAGCTCATATTGGATATTGACGGTCAAAAGTCGATGATGATATAGGGTTATACACAGTATAGGACTGACTGTAAAAGGAAGGAGAAAGGAAAACCTATGCTTTGTAATGTTTTAAGTAAAATGAAGTTATTTTTCATTTGCAAAAGTCTAACCCTCTGTCTTATGAGCTTTGTCTTACATGTTAGACATTACTGCCTAGAACAAGAAGCTTAAGATTTGATTGCTTCAGAAATAAAACCTTAATGGGTGTTATGTAAAGGAGCTGGTTGTTGTCTGTGATTCTCTCACTCTAGTGGGAATTGTTCTTTAGTCTCTTTGTATTTGGACGTGAAGTACTTGCACAAATAGAGAGTGTACTTGGATTATTTTCGAAAAGTATTTAACGCATACAGATTTATGCTGGTGGAGGGGACTGAAAGGAGTTCCATAAAGTACTTTGGTAAAGAGTTTGGAACTGCAAGGTTAGGGAAAGAGAATAAGCAGAGTATAGTAGGAATTTATAGTATATGGAAGGTGACAAGATACTTAGAATCTGCTCCTAGACATGCTGGCCTTCCCTATCACCCAGTACATCCATTAAAATCCAAGCGGATGCTGGTGTATGGAAACCTAATTTTGTATAAACTTTTGAAATCCAAGAGATTTCTGTCTCTTCTGTGAAGAAAAAAATATGCTTAAAGGAAGAAAAATGTTTGCCTGGGGCTTCAGAGATCAGATCGGGCCAAAGTGAGGAGTTGCTGACGCAGTGTACATCCAGCAGGCTTTTACACAGGTCATCTTAGGTGATGTGTGACCTCTGCACTTACCTGTCACTGGGCTTCTCAGCCTTCTTCCTCTCAGGGAGTGGAAGCTGGTGTTTGTCAGAACTGCCCTTGAATTGACAGTGATTCATATAAGTGCAACCGGAACTGATAAAAACTTGTTCAAACAATGCAAAATCTAATACAAAAGTTAATACCCAGCAAGTGACAATTGTAACTTTAAAAAAAAAAAAGTCTCGCTTTTTGTTATTCAGTGTTTTTGCACTTAAGATATTATTCTCTTTGTTATTCCTCGTTTCTTTACGCCCTGGAGATGTGTGTGCGAGGTCCCTGCTTGGTACTTTGCACAAAGGGCCCTGTTCCTGTATGGAGACGCGAAGACTGACAGAAAGGCTGAAACTGCATTGCAGCAGATGACTAGATCGCTTACATGCATATAGAAGCTTTAAAGAGAACCTGTGCTGCACGATGGAAAGTATCAAGAAAGACTAGGCAGATACATCGTGATGGACTTAACCAGAATGTAAATGTGATTGATTAGTCCATTACTTGCCACTTCTGCGTTAACATGAAAAACAAAACAACTCACCAAAACATACAGATAGCATTACTAGAAGATGTATCTAAAATCTGACCTTGTAGGGGAAAAAAAAAAGCCTGCCTGAGGCTCAGAAAATGTGTCTTCAGCTGGAGGGCATGGAGACAAGAGAAACTGGGTGACTCAGGCCTTCTCCTGGGGTTCAGACTGCCTTTGTTTTGGGCCTGGATAGTTAATTTGTGGCTTCTCTTTTATTAAGTTGCCTAAAATGGATGTTTCCTAAGCCAAGATCTAGTGACAGAGCGTGTGACAGTGTGAAACAGGTTTTTTTCTTTTTCCATGTTGTGGGAAGGAGAAGAACAAATTAGAAATCTTCTTCCTCTGATGTTCCCGAGGGAGAGTGACAGCCACAGCTTAGGCCAGGGCACAGGCTTATGGAAAAACAATAGCTTTAGCCTTTTTCCTTTGTCTTACTCCGTTACTGAGATGCAGGCTTCTACTGAAACTGAGATTTTCCTCTACAACAGTACCGCTTTGTTACCTTCTGAAATGCTTCTAGAAACTTTCTGAGCTTTAGCAGTGCAGCAGTCAGGGCTCAGCTTGCAGTCCGTAGCTGTCTGTGACCTTCTCAGTCCCTTTCTGGGTCACCTGAATGCATTCTCTGACGTTGTTTTTTGTTATGCTGCAACTAGCCACCAACATTGAGCCAAGAAAATTGTTCCCTTCATTTCTGTGTGTGCTCAGGGTGCACTGTGTAAATGTGCATGCTTTTGGATTGTGCTCATGCTTCTGAGTAAGGCTGCTGCCCTTGACCCAAAATAACCGTGCTGTTGCTCTCTTGCTCTGTGCGGAGCTGACTGTCAGTGATTACACTAGGAGGTACATGCTGTGTTTCTTAGTAGGGCTGTTAGTCCCTCACACCATAACAGTCTATGCAATTGTATTCCATTTTTAGTTGTTTGAATTGTATTGTCTTTGTGATGTCAGAGTGCAACTGCAGAATGGACTGAAAGTTGCACCTGTAACCATGCAAGGTCTGCAAAAGACAAACACAAAAATTGCTTAGAGGTAACAGCTGTTTGAAAAGCTCTGTTTCTCTCTATAACAGAACCTCTTCCCTTGTACTGTGTTTAGCAGAAGCCAGAAATCCTACCCTATAGAAAGCAGGTAGCATGACCTGAACTTTGCAGCTTCTTTGTAGTTAACCACAATATACTGTTTTCAAGCCCTGATTTCGTCTTCACCCATCATTAAACTGCAAGACTTGCTTATCTTTGTCTTCGTCTGCAATTCCATGTGGTTATACTTGGCTCACTGTAGATTGCTTCCATGAAACTCTAATGAACTTTAGTCTAGAAGAAGACTGATATTTCAAGAAAATGTAATTCTTTAACTTTCCTGTTTGCTAACAAATACCACAGAACTAGTATTCCCAAGTAGTTCCCAGACTTGATGGTCTCTGGAAGACTTTTCCCAGTGCTTCTGAAATCACTTTCCTCAGCAGTAATGCTGAGAATGATCCTTTGAGCAACCACCATTGTTGCATGTTTCTTTAGAGAGAATAGTTTCACTGATAAGGGAATACAAAGGGAAACCCAAGGACTGAGTGCTGTGCCCAAGGCTTATTTGGACGTTGAAACTGAGTGATACTGTCTTCCGTTTACTGCCTCCCCCTGTGTTACATTGCTGCCCTCAACTAGGATCAGCTGCCAAATGCCTGGGCAGTCCTGAAACTGTATCACTTTCTTTAAAACATCTTGGCTTTTTTTTCTGTTTTTCTTTTTGTCTGATCATGTTTTGGAATGTTGAGGAAAGGTGTTTTGTTCTACTACCTACTATTTATTAGGTACTTACCTATTTACTTACCTTCAGTGAGCTACTATTTGGTTACCATGCACATACAGTGTGAAGCCAGAGGTAGTTGTGTTAGCCCAGTACAGCCTTTCTTGGCTTGCCATATGTACATTTGTAAAAGTTCTGTGCAGTTAAATTACAGAGAGCAGGCTACATCTTGGATACTGCTTTTGCAGGTCATACGTGTCCCACTGCATCTATAGTCTGTGAGCTTTTTCTTTTGAAGACGCAGAATCATAGAATGAATCATAGAATAATTCAGAATAGAGGAGACCTTAGTCCAAGTGTCTACTGGAAGCAGAATCCCCACTGAAAGTTTGTCTGCCTGTCATCTGCTTGCCATTTAGTGAAGTCTGCTTGTGCCGACAGGTCTTCTTTCTTAACTCTAGCTTTCAACTTAGTTTCAGTTAACATCTTCCTTGTGGGAAAACTCAAAAGCAAGCAGCCCTTGGAGATAAGTTTTCTTAAGAAATAATTCTGCTAGGGAAGGCTGTATTCACTTGGCACAGTGATGGACAAGAAAAGCTAGTGCATTTCTACAGGTTTTATTGTTCAGGATAAATAAATAAGTAGAGCAGCTCAATACTCAAGTTTTTGGGTAATTTTGAATAATATTACTATATTAATTTGTGCTTGAGTCATGCTTTCAAAATGTTCTATCTGCAAAGTGCCATGTGTCAATTTAAAATCGTATTGTTTTTAAGCTGTAAAGTTAGGCATTCATAACTTACTTTCCTGGATGTCATTGCCATATGCTGTATGCCACTGTGTTTTGGTTTTATTTTTGTTACCATCGATGCTGTTGAGTGTTCTTGCAGACTTATTCAGGCACCCTCTTTTTTTTTTTTTTTGGTCAGAAGTTGCTGTGCTCTCCTGATCTCTGTAATCTATGTAATTCTGTCTGATAAAATCTAATGCCATAGGGGATACCCTAGGAATGTGGCTGGAATTAAAAAAAAAAAAAAAAAAAAAGACGACAAAACAACCGAAAAAATACCCCACAACAATCAAAAGTCAGGGAAGGATAGAGGAAAAACTCTGTACTTTCTGATGCAGAAGGAAAAGGTAGAACATGAATGATGAATGATTGCTGCACAGTTTAGACTAGAAGGTAAAAAGGAGCTGAAGTGTGTTCCTTGTGGAACGTCTGTCATTTCACTGCTGAATCCAGCATTGCTTCCTTTCAGCTGTCTGGAAATGGCTTTTGCTTCAGTAATTCTCATTACCCCAGCCAGTCAGCCTCCATACGTACACTCTCAGAATAAGGATTTCAGTGTCACTCTTTGGTGGTGAAGTGAGAGCAACTGGGCTAAAGGCTGAAAGTAGAGTTTTTCTGCAGTTAGATAGCAGCTGCCTGAATGCTAGTAACACTGGATGATCATGCGACAGACTACACTAACCTGAGCTGTATCTGTTTTCCTACCATATCACCAAATCAAGCTTCGTAGCTCTGGAGCTTTGAGGCCCACCAGTGACAGGTGCACTAACTTGATTGAAGAGGGCTGTGTAGCACAAAGTGGAGAGTGGTGCGTGTGGGTAGGTAGTCTCTCACTGCAGTAAAAACCAGCCTGTTTCTGTTCCTAGCACCCCTTACGTGTGCTACTCAGAGGTGAGCATACCCCCATACCAGGAAAGTGCAGCAGAGGAATTGGGCAACGTGTAGCAATCACCCTCTCCAGCACTAAGGGCTGTGCTGCTCCAGCATTAGGTAAAGTCTGGAATAACAGAGCTGAATCGGCTCGTATGTTAGAGCTCTCTGCTGCAACCGGATAGTCTTGTATTCTTGCTGACTAATTGAGGGTGTTATTTAGTCTTCACATTCAATGAGAATGCAACCACAATTCTCACACAAACCTCTACAACAGTATAATGGAGTTTGGAGTAGTGCCAGCAGGCATCAGCCTGAAAAAGTGGGACTTCTGAGAAGGAAAGTTCTGCAGTCTGTACCAGGCAGAGCTATGGCAGTCTTTTGTTGCAAGCAAAACAGTTTTACTTCTTAAAATAACACTGGACTAATTTTGTTAATATTGAGAGCAACTTCTGGACTTCTGTAGCCATAGCTGTTCTTCTGCATCGCAGTAATCTATAGTTCGTCTGCAATTGCTTCATTTCTTGTTGAGGTGTTGGTCTTGTTGGAGCTTGCATGATTTCTTTTCTAGGAAGAAAAACACTGTTACAGTTCCATTTTCATTAGTCATTATTTACAAATACGTAATTTTTATCTTAAACTTTGTGAACACAAATACTAATTAAATGCAAGTTCACAAAAATGGCTGTTTCTGAACAGTTGTTTTTCTTTAGTGGATAATCAGATTCATGTGAATTCTGTTACTTCATCTGCTGAATTCCTACAGTTACTTTGGGAGAAATGTATTAATAAATACTTCAGGTATTCAGCTGGACTTCTATTCTTAATATAATACTATTTTGATATATTGATGTCTTATCGTTTTAAAGCAGCAGGAGCTGTACATTGAGTGCTATGAGTTCAGACTTTGTCAGACCTTGAAGTTACAAAGGTAGGAATTATTATAGGATATCTGGAAGAGCAGCATGCTTTTATTTTGCATTTCTGCAACTCATGAATCATCCAGGAAGATATCCACTTAGTTTGATCATAGTTATTAAGTCATAAAAGTGATGCTTTTCTCTTTCTCCCAAATCAAATGTGATCGGGCTCCTAAACTGATCCTTACTTTAGGACTTTTTTGTCTTAATAGGCTTTTTGTACTTTGAAAAATTGAGGTATCAAGAAGGAAAGAAATTTCTTGTAGCAGCAGTATGTCGTTCCTGCATCACCAGGATGTAGTCTCTAACTAAATCATTTCTTAGACTCTGCATGCTGTTACCATTTCCAGATGTTTCCTTTGTGTTACATCTCTTCTGAACTTTTATTTCTCACTGGTCTGCCCTCTGCTGTCTATCATGTTCTTTGCTCTGTATTTTGCACTAGTAGTCTTAGAAGATTTGTATCTTCTCCTTTCGAGCTTGTGCCTTGCCATTACTTTAATTAAGCTCTTCTTAAGCTGGCATATCTTCCTTCTCTCTTTCTGGTCTCCTTTTCTCATATTCTTCTGCTGCCATGCCTCTTCCTTCTTTGTAATTAAGTCATTTTTCTTCATTGGTCAGTGACATTGAGATCTTACTAATCATCATGAAGTAGATGTAGTTTCATCCTAGGCACCTTCTTTGCAGCACTTTAAAGCACAGGTGTGAGATGATGATGCTGATAAAGTTGTGGGTAAGTGGTTACGGGACAGTCTGCACTGTTTTGGGTGCTGGAGGCAAAAGGAGCAGTGCCTTGCTTGCTTTCTGCTTCCATGGGATTTCCTAGGTGCTAGCTTGAAACTGTTGTTGTAGTCCAGTCTGCTGTAAATATTTTTAGTATGATGTTTGAGAAATAAGTTACAATATAATATGGATAGCTGTCACTTTTAAATCACACAAAAAAAACTCTCCCGCTGTTTTCACGTGCTTATTTGGTGTTCCAAAAGGAAGACAAACTGTAACTGTCATAAATACCAGCTGGCCTTTTTAAAGGGGAAAAGCAATACCTTTGTTTTTTTGCGTGATAGTTTAGATGATAAATGTTTTTCCTCTAACCCGAATGAGGGGAAGAAAAATGGGACAGAATGAAAACCAGCACACACCTTTGCAGAGCCTTGGTTTCACAGGATCTAACTCTTTTTTTTTTTTTTTCCCCTGCAGCACAGGCTAATAAGCAAATAATCTTTATGAATAGCATAATGAGCTGAATTATTTGAAAGCCAAATACCTTGCAAAACAAATCTGTTTGGCTTATGTAGACAGTGTGAAATTGAAGTTGGGTCGCTGAACCTGCATTCATGTCCTTTCCTTTGTGGTCACTGGAACCTTGTAGTCTGACTTACAAAGTATTTTTTTAGAGATGTAGAAACACTGGGAGTTCAAGGTGCAAAACTCAAGAGATAAGAGGGAGACTTAGTCTCCCTACATGAAACCAAATGGTGGAACGGATAACCTTTCGTGTAACAGTGTAAAATTAGCAAGTAAGTTTGACATAAAAGGTATTCCTGCTGTGAGGACAATGCACTGCTTTGAAATAGGTAGGGATGTAATCTACAGGTTTTCTGTTTGTCTCCTGTGTGTAGAAATCAAGACAAATGCGTGTTAATAAAAAGTGAAATACTTTATTTTTTCTTCTACAGTAAAAGAAGTGGAAAACAAGCCTTGCAGAACAATGAGGTAATTATTTCTTCATGTTATGTATATTTAATAATTGTAAGTGCTATTGATCCTTTTTTTTTTTTTTACTTTCTGTCCCATAATTGCAGTTTTGTTTTGGACAGAATGATGGGTATGATGCAAATGTAGTTTGAATGACACCTTTAGACTTGTAATGGTGAAACAAATGGAAGAATCAGAGTAATCACATATAACTGAAGTTTTCATTAGTGCTTGATGTGTATCTCATACTTTTTCATCTCTTTGTGCATTATGAGCATTTAAGGACTAGTTCTGTAAGTTTGACCATACACTTAGCTGCAAAGAGCTGCCTGTAGAGTTCAAGCCATCGATGGTCTAGAGAAACAGTGGAATGCATCCTTAGAAATACCAACAAATGATGTCTTCCTGAGACAAGCAAGTTTGAGATGGCAAAATGCTTTATGACTTGTACAGTGATGTTCTAATGCTGTCATCTGCATTGTTTGTGTATTGTTTCTAGCATAAATTTGAACTAACCATCATCTTGTATCGTGACAGCTATTGATAGCTTAGTTCTTACTTAAGATTTCTGTTAGCTGTTAATGCGTGCAATCCCGATTCTTGCATTTCTTTTAACTTGTGTGCACAAGTCTTAAATTGACAGGAAAAATTGCAAAAGCTGCAGAAGCAAGGTAGCTGTAAGTAACGCAGCTAGGGAAAATATCACACCATCGAAACATGCTTTACAGAAAATCTCACTTTTCTTGTTCTGCTTGTTCTATGCGGAGCAGAAAGAGGGAAAGAAGGAGCGAGCGATGGTGGACAGGTTGTTCATTGCAAGGATATGTCGAATCCTGAAAGTAATGGTCCCTAGAGCGCTTTGTAAGGAGGTAAGCATTGCCTGCAGTAACAAAGAAAAATGAGTGTTTTTAGAGTTGTGTTTTCTCTTGCAATATACCTTGATAGAGTAGGGCCAAATTGTAGTGCGTACTTAAAAATAGCGGCAAACACATAAGTATAAAAATCTGCATTCACTTTCAGTTATTAGAGCACTAAAATGTGATTACTTTTATCCATTGTTTAACTATTATATATCTATTTCTGTACTAGACAGGTTATTTGCTGCTTATTGCTGTAATGCTAGTACTCCGCACATATTGTGACATTTGGATGATTCAAAATGGAACAGTCATTGAAAGGTATCTATTAACTTCTTATTTTAAGATGGTTTTTTCTTATGTTTAGCAGGGGAGGGTGGTCTAATTCAGACACTTTATTGCGTGTTGATGCGCCTGGATAACTGGTATAGTCATAATTTTACGGCTCCTGTAATTTTGAAAAGGAGAAAAAAATATTTTACTGTTCTGCTGTTGGGCACTATTTATTTAATTTTAAACCAAATTTACCTCTTGGTAAATTATTTCTCAGTCTTAGTCACGCTGTGTACACTGGCGACTCTAAGTCTTATGTTGATCTGAACATCCAAGGGGGTGCTTCAGAATGGTGATGTAGTGGTCCTGCAATGAATGAAGTCAAAGAGTAGGTAGTTATTGATGCATAACAGAATTTAGGGGCATTAGAACTACAGAGGTGTAAAGTAATTTGAGTAGAATCAGAAATATGTAGTTCTGTTAAATTACAGATATTTTGTTCCCATAATACAATTGTAAAGGAAGATAATAAAGGGCTATTCAGGATGGTCCTTTAAAATTTATTGCTGCTGCTCCAGTGATTAAAACTGTTGAACTTGGTAACGTAGGCAGTCACGTACTCTGCTAATTTTCCATAGCTGCTGCAGCACTGAAGCGACTGTGCTACGCTGTTGCTGTTTTTCCTGTTCACTTCAGAACCTGTGAACTGTTAGTCTCTCATCTGCAGTATTGCCAAATAAATGTAGCTTTTCATCGGCAATGATTTTTTAATTGGTTATAAGTCAAATTGATTCCCATTTTTAAGATATAATAAAATTCTAAGAGAAATTCTGAGAATTTGTCCACTTGAGTACTACTAGTTTATAGTTTCTCTTGTAAATAACTCTTAGCTTATGATTGTTTGCAGTGCTATCATTGGTCGCAGCAGAAAGGATTTCAAGAAGTACTTGCTCAACTTCATTGCTGCAATGCCTGCTGTAAGTGCTTTTCTTGGATTTAAAATATTTTCTGCTGTAAGAATGGCGTAAGTTAAGAATTTGAGGAAAAGATTTCAAATGGGTATTTCAGAGTCTGTGGGAAGTAGTTGTTTTATGTGAAAGCCTGTATGAAACAGGTTTAATTTTCTGGCTTCAGTGTGTGGGAGAGTGTTGGCACATTTCTGTATTGCTTGCTGATTTTGCTGATTTATGTTTAGTTTTTCAGGTTGGTTTTGTTGATGGCAAGTTTGGCTAACTGCGTAATATGACACCTGTAGTGCTGTATAGTAACATTCAGTGAACTGGGTGATGTTTCAGCAATGCGGTTTTGGAATTTTTTGACGCAATTGAAGAACTCTTTAGAATTTTCTAGTTTTAAATTTCTTACGACTTCTTTTCTAAGATTTGGGTTTTTTCCCATTGACTCTTCCTTCAACTTGTCAACATCTGACCCCCACTAGATTAAAAAAAAAAAAAAAAATTGACTCTACCTAATAAATAATCTACCTGGTATATGATATACTTAATAATGAATCAGTCATTTTAAGGCATTGACTATTAAATGGTGGCTCTCTTTTAGTTTAGCAAAAGAGCTAAAGGTACGTTACTTGAATGTTGGTTTATATTAGATCTTCTGATGTGATGAATACCACAGAGAACTGAAGCTGTCAAAAAATGTAGATGAAAACTTAATGAGTGGTTGTGCAGACACTAAATATTTGATTTTAGTAAGTTAAAGAGTATTATTGTCTTCAAGGGGACAACTCACCTGCTTTAAATTGTTTGCACAATCTGTGCTGCAAACTGATCTAGATACATTAAATCTTGTTGGCTAAATATTCAAATACTGTCTCTTTCTAGATCTCTTTAGTAAATAACTTCTTGAAATATGGTCTAAATGAATTGAAACTCTGCTTCCGAGTAAGACTCACCAAATACCTCTATGAGGAGTATCTTAAGTAAGTAACACCCTGTTAATGCCTAGTGATTTTAAAAACTGAATTGATCCAAATCAAAACAAATCATTTTAAGACCATAGTAAGAAATGAGCAAGGTGCTTAGTAGCTATATTGTTAGAAAAGACTTCTGATTGCATTTAGCTTCAAATGAAGGAAGAGTGGTTCATCCAGGTTGTATATGGCAACAGGTGCAAAGACAGCAGAGTTGGCTGAAATGGACAGAAAAAAATAGGCACCAAACTGCTTCCATTAATAGGTGAGCTTTCAAAGTTGCTCTCATTTAGTGCTACTGACTGGATTGGATACATGAATTTGAGTAACTTCTTATGTTCCACTGCACTAAAGTTAGGTTGTCAGGTGTGCTGTTATGGTGATCATGAGGATCTTCTAACTTGAAATGCAGCTCCAGAGCATAGAGCAGTCTGTCTGGGGCTGAGCTTCAGCTAGGGTGATGTCCTGGAGCCTAAACATTTCTGCAAGATTTAATGTGGATCTCTTCTTGCAGAAGCATAAGCAGTGTTGACTCCATACAGTCATTTAATGTCTGTATTGCTTTCCTCCTTATTGTATGATTTAAGGGGTTTACAATTATTTGAGATCACAAGGTAATGATTTTTTTTCTGCCTCTTAACCACTGTTTTGTTTCAGAGCTTATACATACTACAAAATGGGAAATCTGGACAACAGAATAGCTAACCCAGATCAACTCCTTACACAGGATGTGGAAAAATTCTGTAACAGTGTAGTGGACCTGTACTCAAACCTTAGCAAGGTAAGCATTTTTATAGAGGAATAGCTGTGGTTAAAAGTTTCTTTAAGCTATTATGCTAATATCTTCTTTCTCTGCAGTTTCCACAGCTTCTGCTAAAACACGGTTGTAAATTGTAATATTTTTCCTTAAATTTTGTTTTAAAGATCATAATGCTTTTTTTAACAGTTAAACAGGGATGTGTGTATACTTTCTCAGCTAGTTAGATTTCAGAAGAAAAATAATTGCTAATTCATAGTTAAATACAAATACCTATTCTAGTTAGGGAGATGTGGCTGAGTAAGCATTTTTCTCTGTTTCGTGTGTAAAACTTTTTTTTTTATGTAATGAATTAAAATCACCATTTTATACTCATATTATGTTGGTGTTCTGACGTTTGTTTTTTTTTCCTCTATGCTTCTGTTACAGCCCTTCTTGGATATAGTGTTGTATATCTTCAAGCTAACAAGTGCAATAGGAGCTCAGGTAACTTGAGTGTTTTCTGCATAAGTAAATTTTTTCCCTTCTTTGGTTATAGCATTGTATCTGTTTGGAGTCTGAAGAGAACATTAGATGTTAATCATAGTTTCATCCATTATTTCAAAGGATATACTAAAATATGCTTTTACGCTTAGTGTTTTATAAACTTCAGTCCTTTTTGTCTTGAGGCAAGCAAGATAAAAGCTTTTAAGCTAAAGAGGATAGTTTTAGGTTGGACATAAAGAAAAAGTCTTTTACAGTGTGGGTGGTGAGGCACTGGAACAGGTTGCCTGGAGATGTGGTTGATGCCTCATCCCTGGAGACTTTCAAGGTGAGGCTGGATGGAGCCTTGAGCAACCTGATTTAGCTGTGCATGTCCCTGTTTGTTGCAGGGGAGTTGGACTAGATGGCCTTTAAAGGTCCCTTCCAACTCTAAGGATTCTATGATTCTGTGATCTGTGATAAAATCAGGATTTGCAGGCACTCAGCTATCATAAAACATAAGTTCTTTATTTTCTTTTAGCTGTTGCATGGGAATTTCCTTTGGAACAGTGCCATTTCTTGTTGCTCATATCTTGCGTGACTTTCATTTAAGGGAGAAATTAGTTTTCCTGTTTCTTTGTAACCTGTATATAGGGGAGCCATTCCTTGGGTAGAAATGAAGGAGAGGAAATGGGAAAGATTCAGGAAACTCAGTGAAACAAGTAAGCAAAACAAGAGATGGAGATGTTCTCTGGATGATGATAAAAATTTGAGTAGAGAGCTGGGAGTGAGAATTACACCTGGAAACAGGGAATTAGGAGGAAGAAAACCACACTGGCTGCACAAAAGAGGAGCAGCATGACAAGAATTGTAAGGGGTTGGTAATACAGACACATAGAAAGAGAATCAGGATGTCAAGGATTTAATGCCTTCTGTGCATTTTGGATACAGATGTTGCAGTTTCCACTGAGTTGTAAATTTTGGTTGCAAACCATTGGATTGTAGATTTTTATTCTCTTTTGATATTTACAGGGTCCAGCTACCATGATGGCATACTTGATTGTGTCAGGGTTTTTCCTTACACGTTTAAGGAGACCAATTGGCAAGATGACTATCATAGAACAAAAATATGAAGGGGAGTACAGATATGTCAACTCACGGCTTATTACAAACAGGTATAGATTTACTTGGTTTTCAAGATATAAGTGACAAAATAATTCTGTGGCATAAATAGAGGCTGGATGTTAAAATATATTCTGAAAGTCTTAAACTATCAGTTCTGAGCGAAGTGTTCACATCTTTATGCAGTTTATTATTTAATCATTTCTATTTGCATTGCATTCCTAATTTCAAAGAAAAGCTGTATATGTGGTAGATGTTAGAGTGCACAAACTCCTATTTTACACAAAAAGAACAGTCTGCGTTTTATAGTTGACTCTTTCAGGCCATCATTAAAAAATGGAGTTTCATTCTTTGTCTTTTTTCAAAGTGAAGAAATTGCTTTCTATAATGGAAATTTGAGAGAAAAACAGACTATTCACAGAACCTTCCGTAAACTGGTAAGACTTTTAAAACTTTAAGCAAGACTTTGATTAATTTTATCATCATGATTCAGGTTTAATTTCTTTTTTTTCCCTGACTTTCTCTTGATCCTTTCTCCAGTTTTATATTGTCAGAATTTTGAAAGGGAAAGAATTAGAAAAGGGTTTATCAAACTCTGTCTCAGTTAAGTTTATTTTCTTGAAACAGCTGATTTTCTACTAGCAGTTTTAAAATCAGTTCAATTGCCAGCTTTGTGTCAAAGAATTTTTGCATCGTAGTTGGTAGAATGATTTCAACTAAAATGATTTTTCTGATATAAATGTATTGCATAAACTGACTCTAAAATTCTGGTCAGAAGAAAGATGTTGTATACTACAGAAATAGATAATATCTTGGAATTCTGCAGTATGTGATCTCTTGAGAAGTTGTCATATGCTGATTTCTCTAAGAGCATGTTGAATAATTAATAAATAAACTATATTGAAAGACTTCTATTTCTTACTCAATTCAGAGTAACTGTATACAGTTGTATAGACAAAAATAGAGTGGAATGAAAGTGGAGAATATAAAGGAAAAGTTGAGAAGTGGAAATGTCCAAAGTGTGTGTGTCTGCATATAAACATTCATTTAAAACTACTCATAAATCGCCTGATTAAGTCTTATTTTGCAATTCAAATGTGGTTTAATTCTTTGACACTGATTTTTGTCTGTTCAGCTCGTTACAAATGAAACACTTCTCAGTCTCATCTTCCTTTCTACTTGTGTATGTCTCTTAGCCTTTGACTCCTCATGCTTTGTTCAGAAACTAAGGGCCCTTTAGTTTATTTGTTCTTCTGTCTACCGTCTTTTCCCTTAATTGTTTCTGTTCTTTGCTTTGCCAGCTTTCAGTACTTCTGTCTACTTCTCCTCCTCTTTTTCTTCTTGCTGCAGAGTTTCATTTCCTTGCTCATTGTGTTTTGTGATCTTTAATTAAGAACTCTCTTTTAAGCCTTTCTCTTGGTGTTGGTGTGTATATTTGTATAAATTAAACTAAGTTGAGTTGGTGTTTATGCTGTTACTATCATCAGATTATAGATATATTTGTAGAATAAAATCAAGATGTAATTTTCTGACAGAATGGTCTTTCTCTTGCTGCTCAACTCCTTTTTACCCACCACAGTTACTGTCCTCTCACTGCTTAATTTCAGGTGTAGGTTTTCGTGATCTAGTATGCAGATGTTTGCCAGCAGGACGTCCGTAGTACTTAACACAGTTAGGCTGTAGGCATTGTTAGGGGTATTTGTGACTTACTGAAAAACAACTATACTTGGATATTATAAAATAATAAAATATAGTAAAGCAAGTACTGATAAAGTTTGACTCTTTTATTTCTGTAACTTGCCAGGTGGAACACTTACATAATTTCATCCTGTTCCGGTTCTCTATGGGTTTCATTGATACTATCATTGCCAAATGTAAGTGTTCACTGCTAACAGGCTGTAAAAAAAAAAAAAAAAAAGCACTAAACTGTTTTTTTATTGCTTCAATTAATATGTGGTTTAATATTTACCCTTAAAAACTGCAGATCTTGCCACTGTGGTTGGTTACCTGGTTGTAAGTCGTCCATTTTTGAACCTGGCTGATCCTCGTCATCAGAATAGTACCCACGCAGAACTTCTGGAGGTAAACAGGACAGAAATAAAACAATATCTTGAATGTATGTTTTGTTAGTTCAAATAAAGAAACCTTATTCTACTCTAGGATTACTACCAAAGTGGAAGAATGTTACTGAGAATGTCTCAAGCTTTGGGTAGAATAGTCCTAGCAGGTCGTGAGATGACGAGATTGGCTGGGTAAGTGTAACAGTACTTGCTTAAGATAATCTTTCTTAAAGTTGTGTTTTTGCTCTTTCTCATCTCATTTTAAGAAACATAACTGTAGAATTAAAATGAGATATGTGCTTTGTTCAGAACAGTGTATTCAAAAATTAAAAACATTTTATACTGAAAACACTGTATTTGAAGACATATTTATCTCCTCTAAAAAGTAGCAGGATACAGTTTGAATGGTTAGTTGAAAAGACATTGGCAGGTACTCGTGAATCAATTATGTGTTATTTTACAAAAATGTTTGGGGTTTTTTAGTTCACTTATGAAAAGTCCTTTGCTAAAATATTGAATATTTGACTATAGTAGGAGAAGATTCTTGCAACCTTAGTGCAGTTCTAAACTCTTCACTTCCTGTGCTGTGTTGAAGAATGTTTTCATTTTGTTTTCGTAGTGGAATACTTGCTGCTGCTTGCATAGATTTCTGAAACTTCTAAAGATTATTTATAGGTTGTTTTCTTTAGTTTCACAGCTCGAATTACAGAATTAATGCAGGTTCTGAAGGACTTGAATAGTGGCAAATATCAGCGTACTATGGTATCGCAAGAAAAAGGTAAATGGGATGTATGCTGTGCAATACTTGGCATCTCTTCTTAATGCTTCAGTTTTTAATATGTTTTTTTCTTTAAATTAAGATGCAGATATAAAACAAGCTTTGCCTTTGATACCTGGATCTGGAGAAATTATCAACACTGATAACCTTATCAAGTATGTGTATCAAGTTCCTACAATTTCAGTATTTTTAACATAGTCTGGCTTTTTAGTCTTTTCTTCTACCACTGTTAATAGACCTCTTAATACACTTAATTACAGTAAGCAATTCCTGCTGTACTGCAGATCGCTAACAAACAATTCCCTCTCACTCCCACTTAACACTTTTGTTCTGTAAGTCAGCCTTTGTCTTTGGATATTAGCAGAAAACATAATACCTGATGTATTCACTTAGCCTTTTTGGTAACATTTCCTGCTGCCCAGACCTTTTTTTTTTTTTTGAATGTTCCATCAGTCCATTAGAAAAGATTTTGAGAGCATGTTTTGTTCTTTGATATAGTTTAGCTGCAAAAATCAGGAGCAAGTCTGTATTCCTTTTCAAAACATTTATATTTTGTATGCTTTGACTGGTCATTGATGTACATAAGTAGTAATTTTTTTGTGGCCTGAAGAACACAGTGTTGATGTAGTAGTACTACTAAAACAAGACATGAAGTAAGGCAAGTTAAGACGTTAAATAGCCTCAGTCTAGTTAGTGTGGAAGCCAGGTGTGCGAGTAGAGGGAGGACAGGAGAAGGAAGTTAATGACAGAGCTATTTTAAGAAAGCAAACTAAATATAGGTTTATATCCATAGGATGTTTTGGAGACTAAAGATTTAGAAATATCCAGAAAACACATACATGAAGAAAAAACTTTCAAGATGTTCAGTAAACACCCTTGAAACAAAAGCAATGTCTTAATTTTCTTAGCTGCTGATAGTTGGAAACTGAGACAATGCGCTGAATGAAATACTGCTGAAGACTTCTCTTGTCCTGAAATCTTTGCATAAGCATGCAGTGCTAGCTGCTTTTAGGCACCCGCTCTCATTTTGATTTGTTTTATTCTTTAAATACAAATAGGTTTGATCATGTTCCGTTGGTGACACCTAATGGAGATGTTTTGATTCAAGACCTGAACTTTGAGGTAAGATTTTAATCATCATCGCAAAACATATTGCACTTCATTTAACACTTTAAAGTGAAAATGGTTAGCGGTCTGAGTTAAAAAAGCAAGCAAAGAAAAATGTAAAGAGAGATGCTTGTATGATACGCATATGCAAGAACAAAATTCATGTTCTTTTTTTAATTTTGAAAAAGAAAGGCAATAAACTGTTGCGACAAACTTTTTTTGCAACAAACATTTGTTTTTTCCAGCCACAATTGATGCCAAACTAGCTGGAGAAAAGAATTCAATGAACTATTTCCAACAATACTTATGTCAAAAACTGCTACTACACAAGCCTGCAAGGACAAGAACTTGTCTTATATTTGTAGCAGCTTTCGGTAGCTTCCAGCAGTACTTTCTCACTATTGTTTAATGTGATGTCCACATTTTTAGGTTCGATCTGGTGCAAATGTTCTGATTTGTGGGCCAAATGGATGTGGAAAGAGCTCACTTTTTCGTGTTCTTGGTGAGGTAAGGAAACTTTTTTCAAACAGAAGGAGAAAAGTCTACAACAGAAGCACTATTGTAGAACTTTTTTTCCTCAAGTTTAAACCTTTTTCTTGTTGTAGTTGTGGCCTTTGTTTGGTGGACGTTTAACAAAACCTATAAGAGGAAAGTTGTTCTATGTTCCCCAGGTGAGACAAAGTACTTCAACTGACAAGTCTTCTCTTTCTTCCTTCAATAACTGTTTATAAATATTTGACATAACTTATTGTCTATAATTCTCTCAGAGACCATATATGACTCTTGGAACACTCAGAGATCAAGTTATATACCCAGATACTTTAGAAGATCAGCGAAAGAAAGGGATTTCTGACCAGGTAATGATAAACGACTCATTTACTCATCTTAAGTGAGACAAATAGTTTTACATTAGCTTTATATTAAAAATACTGATGCGATTAAAAACACTGCATTTAATTTGTTTCCAGTGTTTATCATGGTTGATAATACACCTGCATAGTAACATAACCCTTTATAACTCTTTTAAATCTTTTTTCTTATCAAGTTCACTTAAGCTTTGTCATTACCTTTCAAAAAAGGTGCTGAAGGAGTACTTGGATAACGTGCAGCTGGGTCAAATCTTGGAACGTGAAGGCGGCTGGGACAGTGTTCAGGACTGGATGGATGTACTCAGCGGAGGAGAAAAACAGAGAATGGCTGTATGTCTCAAAAGCATGAATACTTAAAAAATACAGGAAATAAGTTGAAAATGCAATCTGGATTTTAACCAAATTTTGTGTGTTAAATATTGATATTTAACTTCACTTTCTGGGGTTTTCCTTCTTTAAGTAACTGAATACTGCAAAAACAGTTAAAGTAACAATTACTTTTGCTTGAAATGTAATAGGAATATTGAACTTGTACCACTCCTTACACTTTGATTATGTGAACAGATGTTTTTAAAATAATAGTTTTGCAATTAAAAAGAAGTCAGTGGTAATATACAGCTCTCAAAACTCTCTTCCCACAGTAAATTGTTGGATGTTGATTTTAAGTTTACGTTGTCACGTTGCTGTACTGATTGCAGTCCTGTATCCGCATAATTTCTTTGGTTTGCTTTCCAGATGGCAAGATTATTTTATCATAAGCCCCAGTTTGCAATTCTGGATGAATGCACCAGTGCTGTTAGTGTCGATGTAGAAGGCTACATTTACAGTCACTGCCGAAAGGTAAGTCCTTTCCTTCTATTTTTCAATAAATTGTACAAAAAAGCACTGCTGTGTTCTCCCTGCTTTTAGTGAGTTTCTAATTTTGAAAGACTGACATTTGGAGACAAAATTGCTTGTTACAGCAGTTGTGCCAGTCCTTATACAGTGAATACATGATGTTTCATCACTTCCGCTTAATTATTTTTTCCTGCAGTAGTGCCCCCATGTGAATATCTAAAGTAGAAATGGCCCACTGCTATTTTGTATCTTCTCACCTGCACAATTCTGTGATCTACGTAGCAAATAACTTGCTCCTCATCCTAGACATTCTGTGTGCTTCTGTGGTGCCTTGCAGAAAGATAATCTTTTTTTTTGTTATTTGAGGGCCAGGCTGCGTCTTCCAACTGCAGACAAGTATTCTTTACTACTTTAGAAAAAAATTCCAGTAAGTGCCTAGTATTCTTTCAAACCTAGCGTGAGGGATCAGATGTCTATTGCACATTAAAGTATTCAGGGTGCGCATGAAGATGTTTCTGGAGGAGAGTGCTCAAGGCCTTCACAAATTAGTGCTGCAGAAGAACTTTGGCGCTGCCAACCCACTCTTTCTCATTTCTTCCTTCCTTGCATTCCTGAGGTTGTATTACTAAGAAAATCTTTGTTTTTTCCTTATTGTTCATCCATTGTTATTCATCGTGGCTAAGAAAAACGAGAGTTTGCTTAGTTACAAGAGTTACATGAAACATACTCCAGAAAATATGTAATTTTTTTTTCCTCAGAATCTTACATTTCTAGAATTATGTCTGTGGTTAAGAGGAAACTTGAAAATAGTATAAGGGGGGGACTGTACCTTATGCCTAGTATAGAGTTTATTGAAAGGGGGAAAAATAAAAGCTTAGGGCATGCAAGGTCTCTTTATGCGTGCTAGGGTTCAATAAGTATTTTGAAGTCTCATGATAATGTTGGTGTACATGTGGTCTCTCTGTATCAGAATTCATATTAGATGAGGACTGCAGAATAATAGGCATTGTTTCTTGAAGTAATTTTGCCACATAAATATGAATACTGTGAAAATTTTGTAAGAACAGTTTTGCAAGTTTTATTTTAAGACTGGAATGTCCACTTGTTTTTAGAATTACTGCTGCCAGGTGGCTAATGTATATTATTGAAAAACAGAGTTCTTGTCTCATCTGTCCTTGCAGAAACAAAAAAAAAAAAACTACCCTGTTTTATTATTGGAGCCATTTTGTCTTTTATTTGGTACAATTCATAGTTGACTGAGTTGCAAGGAAGCAAAGGAAAATTACCTTTAAGTTGTCATTTACAAAGTTTATAATTAATAATTGCTTTTGTGGCTTGGGCATTTGTGATTTTTTTTTTCCACGTTCAAATAGACTATTTTTAATTATCAGGTATATTTTAGTCACCTACATCTTTATCTTGCTTGCCCTATTAATTCTACCAAACGATCAGGAGCAAGAGAATGGTGAAATCAATTGGAGAAGTTAGCACTCTTTTTTTTTAAATTGTAAAATCTTGTATTAAGGCTACATATTTACACTACTAATAGTAGTCTAGAAGTTTGTGTTTATGAATTTAATTTCATCAGCTATATTAGGCTGAAAAATAAATACTATCTATCCATGAGAAAAATTAAATTAACTGCCTTATTTCCTTATTTGTGTAGGTTGGCATCACTCTCTTCACAGTCTCCCACCGGAAGTCACTCTGGAAACATCATGATGTATGTAATCTGTCCTTTTGCTAAGCGTATCTGTAGTTGGTTGAGGTTTTGTTTGATTTTTCAATTAAATACAAGATTTTCACATTTTATTTCCAAGTAGATGGTGTTCTTTTTTTATTAAAACGTCATTCTTTCATAATTCTGTTGCAGAATTTGAAATATTCTTATACTTCTGATTATGAGAAGTTTTTAGCCTCAGAAAAATGCCCCTGAAAAAATAACCCTAACCCAACAGCAAAGCAATTTTAATGAGAATCCAGTAAAAAGCATAGAGATTTTGCTTTCAGAAGATACCTACGTGCTATACCTATGAATAAGTTTGTCTCTAATACATGGACTTTTTTTTCCAAATTTAATACATTACTATTATTATCACTTCTTACCTGAATTGTGTCTGTGTAGTGGGGAGGCAGGAGGAGGGGCAGATACTGAATTAATATAGAGGGATGAATGTATACTTTCAGTATATTGTCACAATAAACAAGATATTGGCATTACAACCAGTGGACTTATGCTTGATAAGAACAAAACCTGTGTGTATGTGTATGTATATTATACATATGTATATTTTTTTCCCCAGAGGTAATTGAATGTAGTGAAGCATGAGGTGGGAAGCCCTGGCCAGCTAAGATTTTTACATTAAAGCTACTTAAAAATTCTAACTTACTTATGCATTTATAGAGCTGGTAAATTTTAAGGGGTTGATAATGTATGTGTTTTTGTTTCAGTTTTACTTGCACATGGATGGCAGAGGAAATTACGAATTCAAGAAGATAACTGAAGACACAGTTGAATTTGGATCTTAAAAGTCCTTAACTGAACTGCTACAGAGACTGATTACTGGAAATGTGTAGAATGGCAGACATTGTACAGTAAAACTACTCAGCTTGTTTTTAAACAAATTAACTAGGATAACTTAAAACAAGCTGTTAAGCATTTACTATTATGTAGGATATTGCTAATTGTGTATATGTTGGTTTAATTATTAATAAGTACTAAGAATGTCTTTATTCTTGTGGTTTAAAAACCTGCCTAAATTAAATTGGGCTTAAATCAGTGTAACCTGATTCATCCTGGGATGCAAACCATTTGAAATCAGCCGATTTGACTTTTGTAGACCTTCTTTCCCTTCAGTGAAAAGCCCTGTTAAAATTAGGGTTGCTACCTCTCTTGTTCCTGCAAAGAAGTCTTGGATATTTTGCTCTGTTCTATGCATATTTCTGAGTTATCTCACACAATGCAGGACATTATCCCATCTCCAGATCTGTGCTCTGCTTGGTTGATGTAAGAGCCTTTTCCTTCACCAAGCCTTGTGATGTAGCCAATATACCTTTTGCTGATAAAGAATGGATTGAACCTGAAAGATGAAACTTATTCTTTCTGCTAAGAGAGTGAAGCTAGTTCTGTGCTGAGTTTTGGGTTCTCTTTTAATCTTTGTCTGTCCATGCAGTTATCTGCTGCTCACCAGTCTCATTCTCTTTCGATGTAGTAAGACCTCTTCTTTTCCCTAGCCCTAGCTCCACCTTTTCTGTCAGTGAAATCCTATGGTAATGAACAGTTGAGAGGAAATTGAGGGAGGAAAGGATTGACCAATCAGAAAGGGAAAAGTGATGTTCCAGCTATATGAGAAAGCAAATAGTTCCCATGAATTGTGGGAGCAATCATTCATCTCTTGAAATTGGTAGAAGTTAGGACTCAGGTCTTCATTCCTCTGGAAGATTATTTTAACAGACTGTTGTGTGTCCTGTGTGTTCAGTTTTGTAATACAGCAGCTACATTTCCTTTTCTTCCTCTTCCAAAAATCAGATCTCCTTGTGGTTTTGGCTGCTTTACAGATATGAGTTTGAAAGACAGTGATAATGGTACTCCTTGATTGATGGATTTTTCATCTGTGAAGCCTGAAATAACACTTTCATTCTTTGAATTTTTTCTCTAATTTCTGTTGAGAGGTTTCTTGGTTTCTGATTAAAAAAAAAGAAAAAATTACCAGCAGTTCTCAGTGCTGCCTAAGTATGGCTAGTTCCTGCTGGTTTTCTTATTCTGGCTGCCAGATCTCTCGAAGAAATCAAACTCTTAAATAGTTTACTGTAATCATTTTTCCCCCCATACAAATGATGACTCTGGCCATGTGACTTCTACAAACACAAACGCATCAGGGAAGGTATAACTCAAACTGAATCACTGTTTAAGCTTTAAAACAGAAAATTGCAATACCTGTTGTACAGTGAAGGTCTAATAGTTCTTTATTGTTCCACATAAGATAAAATATAGGAATGCATTACATGAAGGCATGCATAAAATATGCAATAAATCTGCTCTCTGTGCATCTTTTATCACAGGTTTACATTTAAAAAATATATCTTTTCATGAAATGGATATGAATTTGGGTGTATTGCTGTATGTTGATCTCCCTAATTTCACCATCTTTCATGTTGTGATTGCTACCTGTTAGTATTTTTCCTTTAAGCATAGTCCCTGCCCTTAACTTTCACTGCTGGTATTCTTTTATAGTATTCAAGCGCAAACAGCTATCCTAGTCTAAGAATCCAGTGATCGCAGTAGATCCGTAATAGGATGCATCAAGGAAAATCAAAGTGTACCATATTCAGGAGCATAAGGTGCCAGAATAAATTTTTGTTTGGTCCACAAATAGAAAACAAATAGACAAACCTTATCATACGAATTTTCTATAGGCTCAGATTTGCATATCAGCCTAATTTGTACTGTAGCAGGTAGCAGCATGCATTGAGGCTGTAATATTTTTTTTAACTGTAACTGTGAAAATATGGATGCCAGATAGCTATTCTTGTGAAAATTGTCAGCACAAATGCAACAGCTTCTCTTGGGGGGGATGTTTTAGTAGCTCCTTTTTGAAACATGAAGCAAAAAAAAAAAAAAAAACCATTAAAATGAGGAAGTTGCTATTATCTTTGTGATTAGGGCAGACTTTGCAGTGGAGTAGTAGACTTGGGATACTTTAATATATTTCTAACACTGACAAGCGAAACCACACACAGCACACTGATATGGAACCCCAGCAACCAGTCCTGTGGTTCTTCACAATTCAGTTGGTTACTAACAGAACTTTGTGTAACCTCAGACTTATTAAATAAACTAGAAAAAAAAAGTCCAATTTTATAACCAAGGAGAAATAATTTGACTTTGTAGATGACATGATATTCATTGACATGGAAGATGCTATTATTTCCTTAGGGTCAGCACTCAGTGTTTCTAAATGTACTGAGAGGGAAGAGAAAATATTCTGTGCTTGATTGCAAAAGAGGCTTGTAAAATAGTACAAGAAACGTTTTAGAATGATATTCTTAAAAGGCCTTATATTGAAGTATTCTGATATGGCTTGATATAATGAATGTTTATAAAACCTAATGAAAGTGATCAAGTCTCAAGTATGTTGCAGAATTGCACTGTGATGCTGTGTTTTAGCTCGTAAGTCTTTTTAATAGCACAAGTTTGAATTTTGTAAATTGGAATTCTGATCTGTCTTGGTAAGGCAGAGTACTGAACTGTTGGTGCTTTGAAGATGGTACCGGTACTAGTCAGGTGGCTGCATTTCAACAGTGGTGGGAAACATTCCTGTATGTAAATACTGTAAAGTGTTTTTGAGGGGAAAATGGCGCTATATAAATGTAAGACATTAAGTGCCTCTGAAATAATAAATCTAAAGACAAAATATATCTAAGCTTTTTATGTTTCTTGATGTGATCATGGTTTTTAAATACAGTGTGTATTCAACAACAAATTACTTAATGAGCGACTTGACTTGTGTTCAGCTTATAAAGGCGGTAGTACTGCCTGAGATTCATCCAGGCATCAGCCAGATGATGCCGTCCAGTTGTAGGCTTAACAAAAACATGAACTCAGTACTCAAAGATATGTACATAAAGCAACTGAGTTATAGGTGCATTGATCTGTTTTAAATCTGCTCTGATTTTGACCTCTCTCATTTCTCCTACGTCCTTTGCCCACTTCTTTTCCCTCAAAATTTGCTGATGTTGGAAGGGTATAGACCTGCATAAGATTAATGCCAGTACTTATGTGGTAATTCTTTTGAGTGCTCCCTAATCCTTGTACTTTGAGGAAATGTAAGTTAGTCACTCTCTACCTTTATTGTATTTGTGACTTTCTTTTTCTTTGTTTGTTTGTGGTAGGTGTCCCCCCTATCAGGATGCTCGAGACTCAGTAGTCTAAGAGATAGGTTTACCTAAATGAATCGATATCAAGGGTGTTATTCTGTCATTAGTGCTTTCTAATGTTAATACTATTTTTTCTTCTCTTAACCGAGATTACATATGCAACAAGTTTGTTTGACATTCTTAAAGGATAGAGCTACCTCTGTAAGGAAGCTTCTCTAATTCAATTTTAAAAAGTGTCATTCAACTTAACTGACAAGCTGGATGATATTTTATACTGTAGATGTGATACTTAATATTCTAATATTTTGAGCACTGTAAAGTTTGCTGCTTATACAATTGTGGTCTCTCTGCTACCCAGTTCATCACAAATACTTTGTATGCATCAATACCAATTCTTCCTTATGTAAGGAAAAACATTGATTTATGGAGCAGTAAAACTGAGAAAACAAAGTTACTCTGGGAAAAGTTGGCAGTGTAAACTACTTCCTGGCCTGTACACGTATTGGAATGTTTACTGCCTAAAAGAGGTACAGATAGTTTAGTAGATGCCTGGCTGAGCAGCTCAAGTGTAAAATTGACCACCATTTGAGGGTGACTTGTAATATGAAGAAAATCCTGGAGGCATTGCCATTTCATTAGCTGTGTGCTGTATAGAAGTGATTAACTAGCGAGAATCAAAGCAGGACTGTGCTTCTCTTTGTGGAATGCCACTTGGCAGACATTTTAATTAAGTGATAGTTGGAATTGACGAATGAGTCACTATATCTTAGCAGAATTGGCAATTTGAGCTTCATGTTTCTTATTTCTATATAGAAGTATCCTCTGGCTTAGCACTAGAGAGAGAGAGAGAGAATTAATTCCGTGATTTTTTTGTTTGTTTGTTTGTTTTTATTTTTCTCCCTATAGGACTCAGCCCTTTGCGGACTCAATAGGTACTACTGCATCCCTAATCTTTGGTATCATAAAATGACCCAGAAATTTGGAAAAAACATTAAGATGTCCTATCATTAAGTTAGGTGTTAAAAATCCATTATTAACAATTATATACCATTGTCACAGATACTGTGAGATGTTTGTAGAAACTTCCACGATAATGATCTCCTGAAATTCAACTGTGAAAAACAGTTGGAGAAAAAGCTTGTCTTGTTTCATTTTTTTCGCTATAAAACGAGCTTATCTTTGTCAAGAGGAAATTATACAATGTAGACGTTCAAATTGCTGTTTATGAAGGTGCTGTATATTGTATAATGTATTTCTTTCTTCATTAGATACCACCTGATTTATGCCAGTTCCTTTCATGATCATGGAAAGAGGTTTCTTGCCTTGTATAAATCAGTGATCTGCAGGAGTAGGAGGCTGGTTGTTTTTCACTTCACAGGTTGTGCTTCCATATTCTCACTCATGTTATTGCTCTGGAGTTTGTGGGGAAAAACTGAACAGGTAAGAAAATCTGGGATTTTATTTCTTAAATGAGATTTCAAGTGTTGGTGATGTCTTAGGCATCTCTCCTTTACAATAGACAGATTTGTATTGTTTCCAGTAGAACTCTAAAGCAGGTGGTGTTTTTTAACATACGTCATTCAGTCTCAAGTTGTCAACGTGGAAATTGCACATCTGGATTCTTATCTTCCTGTCTGGAATGACTGTGAGTAAACAAAGTAGAAGACTTTAAAGTAGAGTGGTGCAGGAAGTAACTTCATCTGGTGTACACACAAATTGGCTTTTTAATTTTGAGAGTATCTATTAACAGTTGTTACAGGTTAGTCTGCCTATTTTTTGCTTATATGTTAACTTATTAATTTATTAATAGGCATCTTTTTCACTGCGGGACAGACTGCCACCCTCACCCTTCCAGCCATCTGCAGTCAGATTTTATTGTAATGCCTTAAACTCCACCTGAAAGATTAGAATTTTTGCCCAGTAAAGGCTTGTGTGACAGATATGCATTCTGAGAAAACTCATCCTGTCATATGCATGTAATAAATGTAAGATGCAGTGGTTTTGTCTTCAAACAGAAATACAGCCAAGCTAGTACAAAGGCAATTTATCTTTGTTAAAACCTTAGAAGAATGTTGTCTTAAATGTTACAGTCACCCATGAACTGCTGCATCATTTTAGTTCTCTGTATGCAAAAGTGGAGCCAGACTATAAATAGCCTGGAAGTCCACAGACAGAAGCTATCTTGAGGGAATAGTTTAAAAAAACATGATAAATTTGAAGATTAAATTGAAATCGTATGCATGAATGTCTGGTGCAATTCTGTGGGGGCTGGCTTTGGAAACTGAAGACACATTGCCAGTAATTCTGCGAGGAGTGCAACAGAGTAATAGTAATCATACAGTTGGCATTATAAAATATGAGGCAAGAGGAACTTGGACACATTGCTTCTGTGGATTATATCTTTCCCAAACCAGCCCCAGCACTCAGTGTTTTTAACTCTGGTTAGAAACCTCACTTTTAGTGACCTTGTTGAGTCTGTAGTATAAAGATGCAATGGCTTTTACTGGTAAGAGGAGCTTTTGTGCAATAGTGTCCAGCCCCACTTCCTGTTCTGCTTTTCCATAGACCAACATTCTTATTCCATGTCTGTCCCCCATTCTGGGAGACATGGCATCCACACATGATGCTATACTAAAATAGAACAGAACTGGAAAAATGAGGTCAAAACTGTCTATTATAAAACTTTGACTGTTGAGACTGATTTATTTGGAAACTCCACCTATGTGACAAAGCAAATTTTCTGCATAAAAATATCTTCAGACTTTGGCTCAAATCACAGTAATTTTAAAAGAAATCCTGATTATAAAAAGTTTGGAGAATGCTGCTCTGGAAAAACCACACCACACATGCAATTGGAGAAGTTCCTCTACATAACCAGATATTTTCTTAGAAGGGTCTATTGTTACTGGGTACTAAAACCATTTAATAGACTGAAAACCTACTTTAGTCTTTATGAATCATGACAGGGTAAGTAGTGTGAAGATGCTTCCCAAAGTAAACCAGCCCTTTATTTACGTTATTGTGGTGTGTTGCTGTAGGAATGTCTTGGCATGAAAGCCACAGAGCTAAAAACAGAAGCTGCTAATATGCCAGATGTTGTACAGTACTGCAGGATAACCCTCCATAGAGGGACTAATGAACTGAAGCGTTTGGGGAAACAATGGTTAAGGAGAAATAAATGTGTGTTGAAGGCTTCCTAGAACTCCAATGCAATCTTAAATACTGCAACAGGACCTCTCTGGAAAGTCAGGAACCAGTAGCAGGTGGGTTTTTATGTGTAACAGGGAGTTAGGGACCAAGGTAAATTCTGCACATTGAGATTCTGATCTTCTTAAACTTAAAAATGCTAGGTAGATGATAGAAAAATTATAATTAGATTTTATATATTAGGATAGTCATATTTATAGCAGTCCTAAGAAAATCTTGGAAGGCCTGCTTGAATTTAATTCTTCAATGTTCACAAAAATCTTAACGATTAGGGTGTATCTCCAAAGTTCCTTACCCTTTTCTGAGGTGCTGGAGTGCATTGTATCCATGGGATACAAGGTGCTTACATGGGTACGTTTGAGAGGCAAGTAGTTCCTGTGTACATGCCTGTGTGTTCGTGTTCCCGAGGTTGTGGTAAGTCATTGGTCCTCTTGAGAGAAACGGCACAGATGAGCAGAGCAGCCTCTCACCCGAGACCTGTTCCTCTGACTATTTCTTGTGCCTGTCACTGCCCTTGGAATGGGGGGCATTCCCCAAAAAGGCTTTTTCAGAGGTTGCTTTTTTAGGCAAGCTCAGTAGAAATCAAAGCATATGAAGCCCAAATTAGCCACTGTTACAACTCCTGTTGCATTCCAGCTGGTCTCTTCCTATCTGAGCCTTTTTTTAACTTGTTAGAGTGTGTTGTTATAGTTCCAAACATACTTGTGCTGCGGTGTAACCTGCGTGGCTTTCAGTGCAACATTTATGCCTTGTGAGGTAGTAACACATTTTTCAGTGCTCCTAAAAGATCATAGCCACTTCTCAGGGGTTCTCAATCCATTCCTTAAAAGGATAGCAACAGGAATCTGTTCTCTGTTTCAGATATCTTGAAGGGGGGGAAAAAAGCATGGTAAGAGATTTAATCTTGTGTGAATATCTTTTGATAGAATCATATAATCATTAGGGTTGGAAAAGACCTCTAAGATGATCTAGTCCACCCATCCACCTACCACCAATATTGCCCACTAAACTATGTCCTTAAGTACTACATCTAACCTTTCCTTAACACCTCCAGGGACAGTGACTCCATCAACTCCCTCGGCAGCTTGTTCCAGTGCCTCACCACTCTTCTGGAAAAGAAGTTTTTCCTAATATCCAGCCTGAACCTCCCCTGGTGCAACTTCGGGCCGTTCCCGCTCGTCATATTGCCGGTTATGTTGGAGAAGAGACCAACTCCTACCTTGCCACAACCTCCTTTCAGATAGCTGTAGAGGGCAGTAAGATCTCTGAGCCTCCTCTTCTCCAGACTGAATGATCTCAGTTCCCTCAGCCACTTGGAGTCACTTGGAGTCACTTTGGGAGATATCTAGGGAGATAACTGCTCCCAGGTTTCCCATTGGGTCTCATTGAACTGTTCAAGTTATCCATTGCTCCTCACTAGTAGGAAAGAGAAGATTTAATAAATTTAATATGCCCCTTTCCTTCAAGTTCTGGTGGAATCTGGATTCAAACAGGGTATCAGCATGCTGGTCGTTTAGGAAAAATTAGATTGATAATAATGTAGTGATTATGCCTCTTTTTTGCCACTTGGGGTCATCTTTTCTAAGTCACCTAGAATGTAATACTGAATGTTGAGTTGCAGGATTAGTGTTGTAGAGATGGCTTCTGGAGTATAAATTGCTTATACAGTGCTGCTATTGTGATCTTGCACTATGAAACGTAAACAAGATATGTTTATGCTTCTACTCCAGTAAAGATAGCTGAAGCAGTGACGTATGATGATATGGTTGCATCCTTGATGATTTATGGAAGCAAATGGATATTTTATGAATAAAGTGGAAAGATGGAATATAAGACTGTCATCTCTGTGAAGATATGTTTTGGACATGAATAAATGGTAAAGTACAAAAGCAGCAGAGGGAAAATCTTCTATGTTAATCAAGAATGTACTCTTTTAATTAAGTTTAAAAATACCATCTTTTGGGGCTGAAATAATGACTACGTTTATTGGAGAAGGCTTTAAAATCTCTCTTGTCATTTTAGCTCTTTTATTACACTTGATTTTTAATTTAGCTTTATGGCCACTGAAGGGCAAATTAAAAATAATATGATCACACTGGGAGAACATCTCTATTCAGAGGAAGGATTTTTAATTAAACTGCTCTTCTGATGAAAGAGTTTTGTGATTATTATAACATTTGGGTACTTTGCTATTTAAATAAGTTCTGAAGTGATAGGGTAGAAAATATGAACAGGAAAAAAAAGGTGGCACTGAGATGTACTTTGGTCTGGAACTGAGAATATCCTTTGAGTTCAGATTATTGATTTCATTGTTAATTAAAATGTCACTAAAAGTGTTACTATTAAATGGTAAGTGCACTGAAACACTCAACAGTGTTAGGAAATGCTCAAAGTTTCTGATCTGATTATGGTGAGCAAGAGAAGTTGTAGAGAGTGAAAAATGTTGCTGTGCTATTAGAATATTCCTGATCATTTATTAAGGAATATATATTTATTCAGATGCTATATTTTCATATAACTGAGATCCTAATGAGATGGTGAGTGCATCTCTGGGGAAGTAGTAGTCATGGAAATGAACAGAGTATGGGTAGGCGGAATGGAAATGTCAACAATGCAACTTGGGGAAGGAGGAGAAGAGTTGTGAGCTTCTTATAGGAACAAAAAATTGAAGTATGTCACCTATGGAATGCATTTTTTTTATGAGAAAAGGACGTAATACCTGCCCCTGGATATACAAGATAGAACCTGGCTATAAGAGCCCAGGGGGCAGTCGAATGGTTATGTCTTTTTTTTTCCCTAAGTACGGGCAGATTTTATTGAAATAAATTGACCCTGAGGCAAATCTTTCTATGAAACTGCCTAATTCATCTGCAGTTTACAGGCTGAGGAATTGCAGGAAAAGATGTAGGTGTTCCTCTGGGCCCTTTTGGAAGATACTGATATGAGCTATTTGGGTCTATTTTAGAGCTCATGCCAAAAGCAGCAGAAGAATCTAACTGGCGGGAACATTTCCCATCATAGGGTAGAAGGAAAAACAGTTTTGCAGCACATCTGTCCAGTTCATTACACCCTGAGCTTTTTTAAGTGACCTGCTGTATCGCACTGGAGGGGACCTACAGCAGTATATAAGGAAAGGACAGCTTTCTGTGAGGATTATCTCTGCGTTAATGTTGTGGATGTACTGTACAGGAGAAGAGCGGATGGTGTGGCAACACCATGTGGAGTGGTTTTGGAAAGATCTTCAGCTGAGCAGTTCCTGTTTCTGCCCTGTCTAGCAGATTGTTCTTTGTGTTTGAGAAAGGAGTTAAAATTCATCCAGAAACCCATCAACAAAGCTCCAGCCCAGGACTTCCCTCTCCTGCAGTGACAAACCTAGGCTATAGGAAGCACTCTTACGTGTAGTGGCTAAGTACTGAGTAACTGCAAACTGCTGAACTGACTCTTGTCTGGTCGTCTCAAAAGCCCGCTTGTTCCTGTGTATTATGGAGCTCTAAAATTGTGCAGCAATCAGTACTAACTTGGAAAATAAGAAGGAAATATTTCATAGCTGTTTTGTTCTCACTCACTCAATGCAGAAACTTTGTCCTGAACTGCCACATGAACAGTGATTTAAGTTAAACTTATAATAGCATTCTTTTAGTATTGTGCTTCTCAGCAGCACCCTTCTCACAGTGTGAAGCCGAATCTGCTGGGAATAGATTGGCTAAGCTGTCTATAGCCATATCTAAGTCCTGTAGAGCTGTTCATTTGAAGTAATGGCAGTCATCACCTACAGTGTTGTTAGGGCTGGCAGAAAGCTGGGATCACATCAGCCTTTATTCGCTTGTTTGAAGAAAAGTTTGAATTTAAAGCAATATTATAAAATGATTGTGGCTTGTTACAGTATGCAATGCTACACATTCATTTGCCCAAGTGTTGTGTCAGGGAAGTGTGTAAATGTTTTTCTCCTCTTGAAATAGTTGAAGGCAAAGCAGAAGATGGGGAATTAGGAGCATCAGTAGGAACCCACTTGGAGACAGAAATGTGTTTGTAAGATAGGCCAGGGAACTTGGGTATGTAGGAAAAGCCTTCCCCTTCTCACATCAATTCTCTGTCTGGCTGGCTCTGTCCATCATTCATAGAGCGCTGAAGCTGGCCCTGTGTGTGTGTGCCCTGGATAGGATCTACTATTTCTTCCTAGTGACAATACTGAGAAAGTTAAACCTCTGCATTAGAACAGTTTGCACAGGCTGCGTACACTGATCCATGGAGCTTTGCATGAGAGGTGGGGGAGGGAAAAAGCCCCATTCTCAAATGTCTTCGCAAACAGGCAGAAAACTTCAGAAATGGAATCTGGAGGCCTCGTGACTCTGGTTACTGAGCATTGCTGAGGCTATAAAGTATTGTAGCTAGGGAGCAGAAATGCCACGGGTTTCTAAAACTTGTGCAGCAGTGGGCCGTTCTTACACCATTTAAGGTACTGTTTGTGATCTGTGGGTGTTCTTTCTTTCTTTTAATCAAAACAACCTTCATATTGAAAGCACAAGAAAAATCTAGCTAACAAAGCGTTATTTATAACATTCTATTTGGATAATCAAATGCACCGTCTAGTTTAATAAACGCTGTGCTGTTTCCTGTGGGCTTTGTTTTCCTATGAACTTTCGCCTTTCCTGAGCTCTACTCTGAATGAAACTAATGAAGTGGAACAGGGGAGTAATGATGACAACTTTGGAATGCTTTTAAGTTTACTCCCACACACTCTCATGCTTCTGATTGCTGGTGTAAGCCTTCTTTGGAAAAAGAATCTTATGCGAAAAAATGCATTAAGCATTTATTGCTCAATATTAAGTAAAAAGTTTTTTCCCTCGTAAATAACAGAATTCAAGAACAAATCAAGCATCTGTAAACTACTGTGGGATAATCACAGGACTCTTAATCCATATAAAGAAGTATCTTACTGTGTAGTAAGAATAACAAATATCGAATACAGTTCTGTAGAAGTTGATAGATTGGGATAATCATTTTTTGTTATCAATTCTCATAAACACAGTTGGTATCCTCTTCAAAGGCACATACACAGCCTGGAGGTATACAGCCAATTAGTGTAAACTATTTGATACTTTTTTTCCTTTCTGTTTTGGTTCTTATCCCCATTGTTAGCAGCAGCAATAGGTAGAATGTTGCAGCAGTTATCAGCTCAGTGCCAAGCCCTATACTGCCTTGAATGTGGTATCCAAAGTGGTACAGGTATCAGTGTGGGGATCGTGAAGTAAACATCCAGGTGGGTATCCAATATACTTTCCATTAGATTAAGAACCTGATACTGAATATTCACTCAACCAAGCAGAAAGCTGAATAGCAACTTGGGACTCTTCAAAACCTAGTATTAGTTTGTGAAGTATGGCTTCTCATATTTTTGTCCTTACAGATAGTAGGTGTCCTGCTGGTTTATTTCACATGGTCCTGGTTAGATTTCTGGCAACTTGTGTAAACTGCAATCACAAGATGTGTTTCCTAAACGTATCTTCAGTTCCAGAATGAATATTGTACTCCATTTAAAAAATGAAACTGTCTTATTTTCCCAGTCACCTTTATTTCACTAGAAAAGTATAAATTACTATAAATACATGTATCACCAGTATAAAAATTAGATTGTCATTAATAAAATAAATATTAAAACAGTCATAGCAAAAGGTACCTCTGAATCCCATCACCAAGATGATTTGAATCTATAATACATAAACTATTGATTTAATGTTTAATTTCAAATAAAGTTCAAAATGCAGTAACTACTGCTACTTACTCAGTGTTTGCCTGAGGTGAGTTACTATTCCCTCCAACTGTGAAGTATTTATCCTAACACTTACTTGGAACCAACAGGCTACCCTGTCTGTGGAACTGTAGGTGTAGTGTCATACAGATACACTTTCCATATGGTTAGCAACTATCTACTGCAAGAGTATTAATTAGTACTCAACAATACACTAGTTTGATTACCACTGATTGGATATATCCAAAGACAAACAGACCAAGACAGTCTTATCCAAGAAGTGCAGAAATAACAGTAGCATCTTCGTGCCATCTGAACTAACAGATCATTTCACCAGTTAATAATGTTGTAAGAGAGTCAGATAAGTAGAGGTTTTGTTTCATAGAAACAGAAAAACGGTCCTTTTCATTAGAAAAGGACATATTTTTCAAAAGTAGTGTTTTTTCCCCTCACGTGTACCGTAAGACTTCTGGCTCAGTAAAGCTTATACTTTCAGGGTGTCTGGTCAAATCAAAGATTCATTTGATTCTAGCTGAGAAGAATGAGGAGGGTAGTTGTGTTGTAATAGGTCACCAAGATATTCTTCCAGTCTCCAGACACTAGATACAGGGGCTTCCTGGTATTTGTGGCTTTTTTTTTTTTTTTTTAAATCTGTGGCTGTCTAATGGGTCTTTGACTTCACCAAAAGTTTTAGCTTCAAATTTCCTGTACCAGAGAGGCTAAAGGCTCCATCAATACACAATTTTTTTTTTCCTGCCTTTGTGTCTTCCACAAGTATCCACAATAGTTTTTCCTTAGATGCCATTAAGTGGTTCTTTTTCTCTCGCAGTTTTTGCTGTCTTGCGTTTACACAGGATCACCGCTAGGACAATGGCGAGAGTGATGACTGCAATTGCTACCACTGCTATGATGATAAAGACTTCTGCTCCATATTCTGTAGAGTTGGGGAAAAAATCCAAGGTTCAGTTATCAGAGATGACATGTCACAGTGCTACAAATTCTTACACTGAACTAAAAAAATGCTTTCTGTATTTCATAGTACCATGGAATTGGAATAATTACCTCAATGTGAACTGAATTTGTTTTAAAAATGAATTTGTTGAACTGAGGTAAAGCTTTATTTCATGTGGTTCACAGTAGGTTTTAATCTAGATAGTACAACAAAATACCAAGAATAGATCAAATCATTCCCCCAATCTCTGCATTATCTCTGTGAAACTATGTCCAAGTGGATTTTTTTTCTAGATTAGAAGCTAGAAAGTACCAATAAATGAGATTCTTATTCAAATTGTAACTTACTAGAATTTAACTATTGTGATATATAAATATATTCTAGATAATAAAGTCAATTAGAGAGAAAGCAAACTTCATAAGAGGCTCTCTACTTAAGAGTCCAAGTAGCCTCATCTAATGGAGAGGAAAGAGGCACGATAGTAATGTGATATTATTTAATAAATATTCAAGACTTCATACTGAAGAAAGCGTTATCCAAATTGTTTGTCTGGAATAAAACTGGCTGATTCACTGTCCGCTCACATATTTACGAGTAGAGAAGTCAGTCTGTCAGCTGACATGGCAAAGGAAGTCTTAGTCTTATCATCTGCTTTTGAGATAATAAATTTCAGTTCAAATTACAAGTCAGTGGAAATGCTCGTCTTTCAGATTTCCAGCTCTCCTATGCTTTAGACATAATCAGCCACTTGCTATGGGATTACTTGTATTGGGAGGATCTGAAGGAAACAGTGGGGGATAAAAACCAACCACACAAAAAACCAAACAAACAAAGAAAACAAAGCCAAAGGCCAGTTACAAGACCTGAAACCCCCATGACCAGTCAACAGCTCAGACAATTTAAAGCTGAACCAAAGCAGTTCAGCAGCACCCTACAGCCAACTCTAGCTGGCTAAAGATAGTTTAAAGATGGTGGCCTCTTACTTAATGGTGTTCTTTGCGTTTTTCTGTGGTCCTCTTGCTTATTCAAGTTCATTTTATAACTTAGGCATCACATTTTATAGAGTTATAAAATACATTTGAAATTGAAGTGTCTTTCTGTTGGAATGCTGAAGGCAGCACAGGATGCTTCACCAGATACATACCATCTAAAATAGTTCTTCCTACAGTGGTACAAAGCACCATGCTTTCTTGACCATTGCGATTTTCTCTGCGAGAGGGAATGATTCCCTGTATGTAGAAGCAATAGTTACTTTTGTTGTCAACACTTATTTCAAATGTATGGCTTTTTGTTGTTGCATCTTTCTGTAAAGAAAAAAAAAGTATTTCAGGAAGATGTCATCTGCAAAAATGGCAGTGTTTTTAAGGTAGCACAGAAATTACATAGCTATTATATATCTTCAGAATATGTAGAAAAGCAGAGTAAGACCTTACCTTTCCAGAACTTTGATCTTTCCAGTAGTAGAGTTTGTATTCCAGGTCATGTTTGAAAACATCTCGAATGCTTTGAAAGCTTCCATTAGGAAACACGTATGGGGTAAGCGGATCTTGAAACATGACATTCAGTTTGGAATCTTCTTGTGTGTGATGCTGGATCTCCGGTTTTCCAATAATAGCTAAACAAGCATTTTTAGAATTAAAACACTGGCATCACATTTTTTTTCCCACTCTTGGCTGTTCTATGGTTCTGTTATTTTCTATGTTGCTCTTTTCCTCCCTTTACTCCCTTCCCTTCTCAAATAGAAGCATTTACTCAGCCAAGGCAAGGCAGTACAGGATTATTAACAAGTATCCATATTTAGTACACAGTGTTAACAAAATGATCTTCAATGCAGTGAGAAACAAATAGCGGCTAAAATCTTACACACTGCTCTGGAACAGGGAAAGAAAGCTTTATGCCTGAATGTCTTCTTCTAAGATACCAGTAGGGCTACTATAAGAATCTATAGGAGAAAACTTTAGGCCAAATTCAAACCTTGTTTAAGTCAGTGGAAACCATCTTTGAAAGAAAGCTAATGATAAGATTTAATTGGCAATCCTACTTACTCTGATTATAAGGTGTGAATTTTTCAGAGCTTGCAAAAAGTGGTTCCTCAAAGTTATCCACCTCAAAGGATTTTACAGACAATACATGTGCTGTATAGGTCTCTTTTACATTCCTGAGTGCGTCAGTAACATCACACTCTGTTTCTGTAGTCATTACGCATTTTTTTTTTGTATCAGATGTCTGCCTGAAAAGAGTAAAAAAGAAGCATCAGCACTTCCCAAGGAGACTTTCACAAGCCAATTATATATGTTAAAAACGTTTTCCCCCTCAAACTGTATAGACTTCCCGTAGCCAGTGGAATGGCCTTGCAGGCTGAGAAGTAGAAGGGAAAAAAAACAAGCCTCTGTTCTGCACAGGTATATTTCACAACACACTGTAGAATCAAGTAGAAAAAAAACATGAGCCATAATAATTACAGAAAGATGTCTTCTGGCGTTTGTCTTCAGTTGATTTATGAAAACAAAACAAAAAAGATATAGAAATCACTTTGAAAATGTTTTCCCTGTTCACAGACGCATCTAACGATTATTGCCTAAAGAAACACGAGTTGTCCTGGGAAACTCTGCTGCCATGTATAGTAATCGCTTAGTGTAACAGCACCTCCTCATTTGTGTCACTTGTGTTTGCATCTATGCAAGTACAAATGTCACTAACAACCAGACATTAGCAGCAATTTTAGTTGCAGCATTACATTATAGAAGCAAGAATAATATTGTAAGAAACATGACTTCTATGAATTTCTCTTGATTTTAAAAGATAGAGGATTTACTTGAGAAATAATAAATTATGGGGGGAAAATGTTTTTATGGCCCTTTGCATCCTAATAATGCTTTGAAAAAGGACAGAAGAGATTTGACCTTGGTGATCAAACAAATGAACTCTCTTAAGTGTACACAGAAGAGAAAGAAAACATTTGAGTGCAATTCATCCATAGGAACATCTTCATTCCTCCATATAGTTGATTTTAGAACTATGGTTGATTCTATGCTGAAACTTGGGCAAACAGACTTCAATATTTCGTAAGCAAAATAAACTCTATATTCATAAAACATTTCAACTTGCACTGTGCTAGATAAGTTCTGTGTCCTGCAGTCGTCTCTTTGTAAGATTGAGCTCTTAAGCTAGGTTATGACACTCTGCTAACTGCGTGCTTTTAAGTCTATTCATTTAATTGCTCCCTTAGCCTAAAGAATAAAAGAGCACATTAGACCATCACGTTGGTATTTCATCCATTAGTCATGAGACTGCTTTCATTTCTAGGCAACTTTTGTACACAGAAGAGACTACAGTACCACATTTTCGTTACAAGTGGGAGAGTTGATGCAGTCTCCCTTCAGGGTATGTTTAATAATGATCTGTGAATTAATATGGGAGCTAACAATAGCACAGATTTATTGCTGAACTTCACAGAAGTTTTTGTGCAGCAGAGGTGTAAGACACTTCAAGTAGGTTGATAGTTTTTATGTCTATAATATTTCATAGCTTCTATAAAACACGATGACAGAGGAAGTCTTGACAGAGCTAGATGAACAAAGGTAATTTTTAGTATTACCCAGCAGGACTAAACATACATTATAGCGATTCACTGATTAGAAAATTCAGCCTCATATTTATCAGACGCCTCCCGAGACTATAGAACAAAGGCTTGGTTCAGACATAGAAAGGTGAAGTTGTGTTTAATACATGGCAAGTCAGATTGAATGTCAGCTTCTTCCAAGTTCGCTGGCACACGTCTCCAGTGCAGCTGGAGCCACACCTCACCCCAGGACTGAAATACCAATCTAAAGCTCAGCTTCCCTTTTCTGAAGTGGGCAAAGCCAGAAACCTGAATCAGATATTGTTACAGTTGGATATAAAGAAGTGCTAGCAGTTGGGTTGGCAATTTCTTTAAAATCTCCGTGTGTGAGCTCTTTTCCTGTTACATTCTGTCTCAAAAATAATCAAACACTCCAGCTACATCTCCTTCAATTGCCATTGATGTGTACACCTCTGTGTTACTTACCCATGTATTTCTACGGTGTAGAAGTAACCCGATGGTTTTGGTTGCCACTTTAGTATGGTTTTAAAATTGATTGAAGACCAAGTTATATTAACTGCCACTGGTAGTTCTGGGTTGCCTTTAAAAAGAGAAAAGACTGCCATTAGCCATGTTATGCGTAACTGCTGGCTGCCTGCGCTCACTGTTTAGGTAAAGGGAGCACTGCTGCTAATCACTGCTTAGGGGAGTTATTTCGGGCGGAAAGGCCCGGTCCTGCCCTTCGGGCTCACGCTGTCTCACCGAAGGAATGTGCCCAGGCAGAAGTGAGAAATATGAGAAGAAAATTATTTTCTTTTGCTGTTGTTCTAACTCTGAGCTTGCTGAGGTAACTCCTGATGAGTTCTCACTTTACTTTTTGATCCAAGACCCCTTAAGAACATATGAAATCTTGAAGACCCTCCTGAGAATGTCCAAACCCCAAACAATGGCAGCGCGGTTCACAGTCACCCCCACTGTCTCTGATGCAGAAGGCATCAACTTCTGTTCCCCTTTGATTTATTTTGGGAAGATAAACTATTCAGAACACCGTGCTGCCCTGAGCACGGACACCTCGGGGCCTGTCCCGGGCCGAGGGGACGCTTCGGGGAACTGTCCCGCAGGAAAGCGCGGTGGAAAACCCCGCACGGCGGGGTGAGCCGCGACCTCCGCGACCTCTGCGACCTCTGGGAAGCAAGCGCTGCGCTTAGCCACATCCTCACTGCTTCCTAAATGTGGCCTCCTCTGCCTCTCCGATTAGCTCAGACCTGGCGACAAGGGAAGCGTGTCGCGCCGCCCGCTCCCGGTGCCGCTGGGAAGCCCCGCAGCCCCCCGGCCGCGGGCATCAGGAGTCCCGACGGAACAAACCACCCGCGGCAAACGAGCGCTCCGGCACGCGGTGCTGAACGACGGAGCCGCCGCTCCCCACGGCCCCGCGGGGCGGCCGCTTCCCCTCGCCCACGGCCGCTGCCCCGCACCCCACGGCCGCCGCCCCCCGCCCCAAGGGCCACGCGCGGAATTTCTAGCGTGGCCGCTCTCCGTCGGGGCCGTCCCCGTCAGGTGGGCTGAGCCCCGCGCGCCCCCCCCTCCCCGCGGTCACCCACCGGCGGCGGCCAGGCGGCACAGCAGCGCGCTCAGCAGCACGGCGCGCGCTCCGGCGGAGGCACGCGACATCCTCAGGGAGCGGGTCGGCGGCGTCGCGGCGGGGCTGAGCGAGGTGAGCTGTCGACGGGACGGGACAGTCCTACTTATATCTGCTAGAGGAGAGGCGGGGACTCGCCCGCGGGCAGCCCGGCAAGGCGGGCGGTGGCAGCGGCGGAGGCTGGGGCCCGCGCGGGGTCAGGGAGTGCGGGAGCGGGGCTGAAGGAAGCGCTCCGGCATCGCCGGGTTTGCGCAAGGCGGGACAGGGGTCTGCGAGGGGACGGCCCGCTGCGGGAGGGGGCCAGAGGGAAGGGGCGGCTCGGCCCCCGGGGAACGCCTCTCCGAGCCCAGAGCCACCTGGGCGCCGTGCTGCTGGGTGTCCCCACGCCCGCGTGCCACCCCCGGCTCCCGTCCGCTGGCCGCGCGGTGGGATGCCGGTGGGGCCGGGCAGTGCTCCTGACGCTGGTCCTGTGGCGCTGGGCTGGCTGGCTCGGGTCTGCACCTTCTGGAGCGCCAAATGTCTGTCGGGCCTCGGCTCAGCGCGCAGAACGCGACTGCTGGGCTCGCTCCTGCCCTCTCCGCGCGGGTAACGGGACCCTCCTAGGCTCGCCTGTCAGGATAGACAATAAATAAAGTCTGTGGGGATTTGTACCTCAGCTCTCCCGTAAAACAGACACCAGGAGGAAGCTTTTCCTGCAGAGCTGTTGGGAAGGTATGTCATTTTCACAGGTAGGAGATTATCTTGGACAGGTTTGCTCAGTGTCCGCCTGCCACCGTTCCCGCAGGCTCTATGCCCCCCCGTCGTTTCCCGCACTCGTTGCTCGCCGCCGTGTTGCTTCTCCAGGCACTCAACCCAAGTTTTGGGGCCCGGGGTCTGTTTTCATTTAATGCTCGAGCTCTAGAGGGAGCTGTGTTCGCACTCAGCTCGGAATACTTCTGCTGGGAAGGTGGGAAACAACTGTCGCGGTAGAACCTTGTATGTGTATTAAGGGGATAGGTGAGTTTTGCAGTGTTACGCTGACATTTCTTTTTGTATTGATGATGGTTTTTACAAATTCTTACACTTGGAAACTATGTGTAGGAGAAGACTAATAGGGAAGTTGCATATTTAATTGCCTTTAATTTTCATGCTTGGTGCACACTTAGATGCAAGCAATCAGTTCTGTCTCGTAATGTAAAATAAACACATATGGATCTGACTACAATGGCAATTTCAACCAGAGTCTTCATCATATTGAGTGTTTCAAGGCATGCCTAAAACCTGGATTTTTTACATTATCAACATACCTTCGCTAAAACCCAGACAAACACCTTCTGCTTTTCCTGCCTTGTTTTTATCAAGTTTCAGCACTGTCTCCGTGCAGCTGTATGTCAACATTACCTCAGCCAAAAAGCTTGCATGCTTTCAGCTTTGTGTAGAATCCTGATCTTGTGTGACTAGATTTTCAAGATTGTCATCTGATAAAATCACAGCTGATTTCCAAAGGATTTTGCAAAGAGTTATGGTACCCATTTGTCTAAAAAAGGAGGTGTTTCTATAAAACATTAAATCACTTTTAAGCTCTGTTTCCAGTTAAACGTCCTTGCAGTTCAGTTACAAAAGATGGGAAGCAGGCCAGCTGTATTATGGAGGTGATCTCAACATCCCATCCTTGCTCCCATCTCCTCTGGCATGGCCTCTCATACCAGATAGAGAGGTGAGGAACCTTCCAGGCCGTCCGGAAAAACCACCTTGACCAGTGTTACTTTATTCCAGCTGCATTTCCCACTGCTCAGCAATGCAAGGCTTTCAGCTGTGCTGTTGGGCGCTGTGGCGTGAGGGAAGCAGGCTGGCATTTGCAGCAGGGCCTGGACAGAAGGTTGTGTGTGGATCAGCAGGGGTGGTGGGCTACATGGTGGGAGGACACAGCTAACTTTGCCAAGCTAACTGTGGTGAGGGAAGGAAGTTGAAGGGAAAATTTGATAGCTGGGCATGGAGGAACAGTGTGGCTAGATCAGGCTGATGAGAGAAGGGGATGAGAGACATGGGAGAAGCACTGAGGTGAAGAAAAGCTGCCGCTGCCTCCTCTGCTCTTCTTTCTCCCCTTCCATCAAGCCATGGAGCAGATTTGACTGAAGGATAAGAACAGCTGTGCTGCCTAACTCCAGGAGCCAAACTGGGAAGTGAGAGGGAGTTGGCGCTGCCTGACAGGGCTGGTGCCTCTGGGCCTGGAGGCTGCTCCACGGCTGGTCACTGAGCAGTGGCACTCTGGGTCATATTTCCTGGCCACATGAACAGTATTTCAACAGCATGTTTAAGACAGAGAATTTCCCACTTACTTTAACAATTGCTACATGCAGGCAAGTGTTATGCTGACTTAGACCTCTGGAAATTTCTCTCGGCATTTAGAGTTCAGCTCCCATATTGGAATGTGAAAATGTAAGCATCTACTGTGTATATCTCTATAGCTGATTTAGTCATCCTCCGCTCGTATTACAATTAGCAGAAAAAAATATATCACCTAAGATGAAATCCATATTTTCCTAGTGCAGGCATCTAAAGCAAGTCAGACTAATCCATTAAACATTGAAAAAAAATGGAGATTTCTACCGATAATGCAAGGATCTCAGTGTGACTTTATTGAACGTGTCAGAATCATGCAAGAGCAGGAGCTTGGCTCCCTTAGGGTAGAGAGATGACTGTTTCCACTCTGCATCCCTCCAGTGAGCCTAGTGGAATTCACTACTGGGAAAGTTTGCCAGATTAGGAGCAGATGCTATGGATTTTCATTCTTTGATATAGAATACATCATGGAAGCAAACCGCACATCGATTATAGGAAAGCTGAGGAGAAAAGGGAAACTAAATCTGTGAAACTCCTGTTTTTTGGGAAGACATGTGTGTATTTAAATCTGTAATATAATTTACCAGATCTCTAAACTGGTTAGCTTAGAGACAGCTAAGAAATACCTTATTGCATAGCAAAGCAAAGTCAACATTGTATGTTTTCTGTACTATCATATATCATTTGCCTTATATGACATCCATAACAGATCGGTTTCCCTATGCTGATAGTTTCACAACATTTTAAGAAAAGTTTTGTAATACTTATTAATGTTTTGAAATTTTGTGCTACAGAACATTCATCGTTCCACGCTGACATAAAAGTCAGCAATGCTGTCATGCCCAACAGTGAAAAATTCACCTATGTAAGATTTGAAATCCCTGGGAGCTTTTTCCAAAATGGAATTGCTCCAAGTATTTGTTCCTTTTGGTAGACTTTTTAGATCTTTCTTTAATGTGCCTCGGTGACTCATATTACTGGGTAATGAATTTACATAACCAATTAATTGTATTTAATTAGATAAAATAGAAGCTTAGGGAGTGATCTTTGACATGGTACTTCCTTCTGTCAGTATCGTAACGTTCGTCTTGCAGAGCTGCCTTGTCAAATACAGTACTAGAAAGGCATACACAACATAGTTCTTTGTTCTTTCAATCTTCTTCAGTTCCAATCAGGTTTCTAAAAGGGAAAGACCATTCAAAAATCTTGAAATGACAGCACATTTACATCACCATTTTCTGCCTGTACATGTAAATGGCTCAAACTTATCAACTAACTAAGGTTATTTACGTCTTGTGAGTTGCTTTACAACTATTTTATACATAGGGAGGAAACTGTATTTACCCAACTTTTCTATGGGTATGCTGAAAGTCTGTGGTGAAGTCAGGAATGTACAATATCTTGATTTTATACTATTTTCTGTTTCATGACATTATCACTGGATTATATTTGTTTTTTTTTTTTAAAGCAAAGAAAAATTTATATCTATTGGAAGTCTGCAGTGAAGATAAAGGAAACACAGAAAATTGAATTCAATATTTAGATACTTCATGAATGCCTAAAAGTTGAGTAACTTATTTGTGCGAGTGTTCTGCACTGAGGTGCAGGGTGATTACACTGCTGAACATCGAGCCAGAAAAAGTAAGAAGACTACAAACAGATTATAGAGTTAGAGTTTATATAAAAATGGCTATACTGACAAAATTTGTATAACAGCACTTGTAATTAGGAGGATTTATATAACACAGTAAGTTTCGGTATCAAGACGCATTTTTGATGTACAGAAACTGAATTAGTGTAATTTTTTCTGATGCCTGTGGTAATCAGTGTCATTAGATTAGAGGAATGGAGTGGAGAAACAACTTGTATACCTAAGAGCAGTGTTGTTTATCCACGGAGAACTGTTTATTCCTGAAATCTCCACACCAATGAAATTCCCAGTAAAGTAACTTTCCTGTTTATCTCTGGTTTTATTATTACCTAAACTATGATAAATTACTCTGTAATTCTAAAACTGACCTGAGATTTTATTAGATCACATGTAGCAACAGAAAATAACAAAGCTACACTGACATAGAACTAGTCTAAAATTTAAATCCAAATCTTGCAACCAGTTCCTCATCCATCAAACAGTCCACCTATCAAATCCATATCTTTCCAATTTGGAGAGCAGAATGTTGGGAGGGACCGAGTCAAAGGCCTAACTGAAGTCCAGATCAATGACATCAGTGGCTCTTCCCTTTTTCACTGATGCACTTAGCCATCATAGAAGGCCACTAGGTTGGTTGCTCATTATAGAAGGCCACTCTGTGATCTCCAGTAGTCCCTTCTAAACCCTACAACTCTGTGATTCAGTGTGTCATTCTGAAATGGTTTCTCCACTTCCCAAGTCTTCTTATGCATATCACACCTACAGAGAGTGTGGGCACGGCTATTACCAATCAGCTTCTTAGCTGTCCAGTACACTGGGATAAGAAACATCATAGGTCTTCTCTAGAGACAAATTCTGAAGTGGTTTTCTTGAAAATCTTTACACTGGTCTTTACAGACATGATCATTGTATTTGAAAGTCATAAACAGTTTTAATTCAGGTGGTTTGAGAACAGGATGATTGCAGCTTAAACTGGTAAGAACAAAGGTGTCAACCACATTCCTGTGTGTGGAGCAATGCTGTAAGTGGCCAGCATCCAAATGCATTCCTTCACCATATCAGAGGAGTTAGTAAAGCAGGGGTGAGGTGAAACTTCCAGTAACCTGTGCTTAGCTATGGAGTCTCTGTGGTTTGTAGTAAGGTGCTGAACCTCAAAACCCCAAAGTCTCCAGGAATTTAAAACAACCATATCTTTACATTTTTTTAATGAATTGAGAGTCAAGTTAGGGTCTCTTGTAGAGCCTTTGTTCTGGCATTCCAAAATGTTAACTTTGAAATATTGTTCTTTGTTCAGCTGCTGTTTGGAGCTTTGTCAGTGTGCTTCAGTGGAATGTAAAGTACATAGAGGAAAGAAGTTCTTAGGTTGAATGTTTGCTATAGAGAAAAGAAGAACTGAGAATGAATAGCTTGTTTATTCTGAAATTACAAAAGATTTTGCTCATAAGAAATGTGTACTTTCAAATGATTCTACTAGCAGCTAGAGATAGCCTACATTTTTATGTTTGAAAACTTGATTTGGAATCTAATTCTGATTGTTCTTTCTCCATAGTATTTAACTTCAAAATAACATCAGACCAAGTTTCGTTTCCTGCTATTATTCCTCATCATGTAAATCACAGTGGGCGATACTGACTCTTGCTACCAGCAGGAACATCTTGGACTATACATGTCTTCCTGAGCTCCTATCTCTTCGAAGGCATTCCTGTTGCTTTCTTTGTTAGTGATTCCATTTTCTTACATTTTTTTTTCTCATAATCAGCCCTGATAAATTTCCTTGAAATGCATCCTTAAAAAGAAGCACAGAATTCTATAGCACTTTATTGCAATCTCAGGTATTACTTTCCTTTGTTCTTAATCTGGTTGGAATTTTAAGGCTCCAAGTCTTGTAAATGAAACATAAAATAGGGCTAGGCAAAGTAAATCTTGGACTACATTTTTAAAATATTTCACAGGATTCTTTTTTCCCTCTCTCAATCTGAGAGGCATAGTTGGCAGAGGCAACTCTTCACATGCAGCAGAGTCTTGAGCCGAGCTATATCACCTTGGAATTTTAAAATCTTGGGAAGAATTCAGCAGCCCTTTGAACCTGAGGTGTTACCTTTTCAAACAAATAGTACTCCCACTCAGACACAGTAATTAAACAGGGGAGAAGGAATTCCAGTAAGAGAGGCAAGATTTTGGCTTCCAAACACATTTGACATAGAACTTAAACCCTTGCTGCACAGTTCTGCTTGTGTCCAGACTTCCTTTCTTGTGTCCAATCCAAAACTGTGTCCCTAGGATCTTTCATTGCTTGTGGTAGTTCCTACAAATTATAGAGATTGTGATACTCACATCTTCTGGGAGAGAAAGGAACTAGCTCCAAGAACTGGAGCACAGACACTTTCTGAATACAAATGTGAACTGCTTTGCTCATGGGTTGACTAATGGATTGCTCAGTGATTCAACCAGGAATGTGATGAACAAGACCCACAAAAGCTTTTATGTGCTACTTGAAATGAAGGAGACAGGCACTTTTTTGGTCTTAGCCTTGATGGCATAGTTTAAAGAAGAGTATAAAGGATCTAACAGAAACAAGAAGAAATACACAGAAATGCATTTTCTTGCTGCCAAGAAAGAAACAGAGGCAAATTTTGTCCTGCCTCTTTGGTTGTTTTGTCAGTGATCAGTGGTGCAAACTCCCATTTAAGAGAGGCAGACAGAACAGTTTTTATTAGTCATTTCATTCATCTCTCTTTTCTCTGTCACTTACAGCTTACATTCATAAATTGCCCTGTTTTAACCCTGACAGAAAAGGAATGCCGCAGATAAGAATGGTGTTACGTTAAACTGACACACTACTTAGAATCTATAGCAGCTCTACATTTTGCCTTGTGTTTGACACATTTCCATAGCTTCTGCTCAGTGATAAATTCCCCTTGTAGCTATGTCTTTATTGGCCTTCTACCCAGCGGTGTTCTCCGGCTCCATTCGGTAGTATTTCACCGATTCTCCCAGGTTCTCCCTCTGTCAGTATCGAAGTAGAAGATGACTGGTACTGTACAGTGCAATGGAGAAATTTTAGTTAAATGAAATTAAAACCTTATGCTTAAAATAACTTTTAAAATGTTTCCATACAGGATAGAATTATTTTTGTACACTTAGCTTCATTTATCCTTCAGAACAGCAGGAGAAATTTTTACAATAACTTGCATTTAGACTCAAGGATAATTAATATAATAAAAATATGTCATGTATATATTAACGACATTTGTTTCTAACTTTTTTTCCTATATATCTTACGTGTCCTAAGTAAGTGACTTGACCTATAAGAGCATAGCAGGAATATGCAGACAAAGTTTTTGGCCAGGAAACTTACACAAGTCTAACTACAGTAGCCATAAAATTTCAACATAAATCTAGTTTCGCAGTCCAAACACTGATCTGTCTAGAAACTTCATGACATTTTTGATCGTACCACTGAGGCAGATCAGTCCTGAAGAAGCGGAATTTCTCTCCAGATTTGAGAGAGGTTATCAGAAGGGTTTTCAATTACAAGCCACATTTATAATTTGAAGCTATGTGGTTCATAACAAGTTTGAACCTGAGGAACTTGAAACTGAGTTTTAAATCACCTACTTCTAATTCATTAGTATTTATTTAGAAACTTTACACTGTCGTGTAACTCTATTAAAAGGACATATATTCTTGCTTATGCTGGCTATATGGCAACTTAAGCTTTATGGAATTTATTTCACCATGGAAAGGAGAAGAAAATCAAGTTCAAGGTATATGAAATTTGGATATGTATGTGAGACCTACATCTGTTGGCAATAGTACCTGTCTCATTAGTAAACTTAAAATGTACATACATGAATATTGTTTTCTCCTTAAGAACTGTACCTCTCTTCAAAGGAAACAATCATCAGCTAATGATATCTTCTACCAGCCAGCTCAATGGATCCAGCAGCAATTCAGGTTTAAGGTTCCAAAGAAAACTTTCCTACTTGTATCCAAAGTTAAATCCTTAGAACATCATAATAATTTCCAGGTATGAAGCGGCTACACTAGCAGCTGTAAACCATACAGCAATGACTGTGAGTTGCAGACTCACCAAGCTTCATGTTGACTAATGTGTCTCTGTGATGTGGTAAAAATATGTGCACATTTTCACTTTTGGCACCACAAGTGAGTATATTCTGCTGCTAGTAAGAATGAAAGAATCTTAAGGTTTCATTTCATATGTGCTTAACTATGAGTCTGCACTCTTTTCCTTTTCCAGCTGGACAGATGAGCTTTCTGAAAAAAAACCATTTCAAATACTTTGATACTAATACTCTGAAATTCTACAACATGTATTTTAATGTATATGAAGAACCAAATATTTTGCTTTTTCATTCTCAGGCCGTAGTTGACATTAGTGATCAGCACCATAACTGCATGCTAAGTTTTTGTTTCAAAACTCTCAGGGTTTTGCTTTCCATTTTTTCTTTTTTTGGGGAGTGGAAATATTGCATGGTGTGTTTTCTCATCTGCAGCAGTGAGTGAAAAGTCTGTGAGAGAGGCAGATACAGGATTTTTAAAGAGGCAGATGACACAATATCAGAAAGAGGAAAGTTTAGGGGATGTGGCTTTCCAGTGCGCTGGGAGACTCTCTGTCATGCCCTAATGCTATTCTGGGTCATAATTTAAACTGCTCTGTGTTAAATGCCCATTACCATTCTCTCTCATATTCTCCATGCTTTCAGAAAGCATGGTGCTTTTGCAAACTGTTCATTAGTAAGTTTTGAAAATAAAATATAATGTTTTGATTTTGTAGCATCATAAACTGACTTTGTAGCATATAGCACTACATAACCTTTGAGGCATAGAGTCTGATTGTGTACATTAAAAATACAAATCTAGACAATTCAGTTAGGACTGCTTTTTTTTTTTTTTTTTTTTTTTTTTTTTTTTTTTGCTCTTGTTTGAGGAAGAACAAAAGCAGGCAACGAAGACATTGGAATTTTATTGTATTTACTGTGTTTGTGAAAGTTGCTTGCTTGCTGTGTGATTTTATTACTTCCTTGGTTTTACTTCTTTTTACAACTACCAGTGAACCTTTTCTTTAAAAAGCAGTTTTTAAACGACAAAAAAAATACAAACCCCCATGGATTACATCATGATTCAAATGGGTATTTCCAGACAAAAAACACTGACTGATTAAATTGAAGATATATGTTCGCAGGAATATATCCAACAGTGACACACTCCATATGTGAAATTAGCGTTATTTAGCTGAAGACTGCAAAGAATGAATTTCTCATTCTCCTTTTTCAGCATGGATAGAACTCTGTGTTAAACTAAGAGTTTCCTCCCCCATAGCTTGATTTATGATATAATAAATTCAGACTAAGACAATACTCTTACAGATACAGTTTATCTCAGCATATTTATATCTCTGCTTTTGGTTTTTAACTCTTCTCCAGACTTATTCTCCAGCCAACTTAGTCTGCAGATGTTATAGCATATCGTTTTGAGGAAGTAACAATACCAAGGAGTACACAGCTGGAACCATCGCCGGGAATTTCCACTAGGAAATCTGCACACACCCACCCCCTTTATAAAAATTAAACTGGTAAACATGCAAGTAATTTAGGAGTATGAACAGCTCAAATCATGAGTTCTTATCTGTTTTTCAATATTAACAACTTTTAATAATATGATAAGATTAGATCAAGGCCTCATTTTTCCATTATAGCAAACATTTGTAGGAAAGTAGATTACTATTAAAAAGAACATAATGTTTTCCTTTGCTGTTGAATAATTTGCTCCTCCGATTTTCTAGACTTTTTGAGAAATAGCATTTAAACTCAATAGAGAGTTAAGAGAGCAGCATAATGCAAATACACTGGTGTATCTGACTCAACTGTTGCAGACTTTGTTTATTTTCAGGAGTGTAATTTCCAGTAATTTCAGGAGTCTCTATCTACAGACTTATTTAGTAAGCAAACTGGAGGTGAACATTCCACTTGCAGGCAAGACAAGGATGCAACTCAGAAAAGAGGTTACAGCTGAGGTTGTAAACTCAGCTGTCCACCACCTACAGGAAGGTAGGTGTGTGGGGCTCCTCCGGCCCATGATGAGGTCTGTTTTCTGCAGCCCCATAAAAAAGATTGTTTCAGCTTTAAGTCCACAGATACCTCAAGTTAGCAGCTAGGTTACCTGAACTTTGGTCAGGAATTATACCAACTTCTTCGTCTGTTTTACTTTAATCCACTCGCATTCAAAGCATAATAATGCCTGTACCATTCTCTTTTCTTCTTCTTTTAACTTTCTCAGTCTCTATTTGCTACAACCTTTCAGTCTGCTTTCTCTACAGACAGCTTTTTTTCCAAATACTTATTTGAAGTTTCCATTTGAGTAAGTCTTCAGATTTTCTTCTAAATCTTTGTTTACTGAAGCTTATGTAAGTCTGCAAAACTCTATTCATTATTATCAGTCACCTATGGGAAAACACTCAACGTATATCACTCTGAGGCTCTAATTGTCAAACTAAATTTTACTTCACAGAAATCAAGATCGCATTGAATCAGCAGTAAGATTCATTTACTTTGCCAATTAATTCCTAAAGAATGAACCTGCTTCTCTTCTGCAGTTCAGCAATAACACATAACAGAAAAGAATAGGAAAAAAAAGGATGCCTTTCTTGCTGAAATGCTCAAGTCTCAGACAGAATTTAACATTCCTTTTATCTCCTGCAGATCTCCTTTGTCTTCAAATGATCAGAGTGAAGGTTTATAGCCATTTCTTTTGTATATGCTCAGATTTTGAGGGATCTTGCTCACTGGAATTTTGTAGCTCTTTGAGACCTGTCTACATATCATTTTTATCACATTTCTTGATTAAATATGTTTAGTATTTGGTTTATGTTATTTTTTATTTATGTATTTTGATAATTTGAACTTTGTAAAAGAAGCAAGTATTCAGTCTTAGTACATATAAATTGTTCTCATTTGCACTTAAATAATCCTCAGTCTTTGTTTATCCATACCATATCAAAAGATCTGCATTGCCAAAATTACCTGCAGTGTGATGATAAATGCATAGCCCATAGCTCCCACTTGGTTTCCTGTCACGTGCATAATGATTGTATAATGTTCTTGGCTGCATCCTTAAGAAACACCAAAATATTTGGGGCAAAAACTTCCAATCCGTAAATATGTTCAGATCAGCATAACATAGTCAGACCAGAACATATTGATCCTTTGCCAAGAAACCGATTCAGAATAGCAAAAGATTTTAAGAAGAACATTTGGATTTTACAAATGAGGTATCCCAGGGAACTAGAACAAGTGATGTTTACAGCCAAAGGCTACTTTTCCCAGCAAAGTAGCAGCCAGGAACAATAGCAGCTTTTACACTAAGGCTCGCTGTTACTGTTTCAAAGGATCTGCTTCTGTAACAAAATTTCAGTTGTATTTACTAACTGGAAGGAGGTGCCCGAAAAGGAAAATAGAAGACCAGTTGCATGTTTGCAGTTCCAGATCATAGGTTTGTACCACAGATTTATCCCACTTAACTGTATTCTGATATAACCACTGATGCTGAATTTTTTGAACTATTAAAATATGCTCTGTCTCTGTGTTGCCTCACACAGCATTTCAACAATCTGCGAAAGTTAGGTATTTTCCTTATATACTGTGAGACTAGAAATGTTTGCTATACGGTTGCAGTGAGTACTATCAATGCTACTCTACTACCCTCTCACAGGAGAGCAAATTATTTTATTTACCTAAACCACAAATTCTTGCCAGATGTGCAATAGAATCTTCAGAATTTCTTTTTTTAAAATAGCTCAGAAATTGTGCATCAGCACGTACTAGACATAAAATGTTATAGTCCTCCCCATTATTTCTTATGATAAAATTTTGTTGTGTATTAGATATAGTAATTTGTTTCAGAAAAATATTACTTAAAAAACAATCTTCCTTTAGCCAAGACTGCAAGTGACACCAGACAAACAAGCTTCTGAAATGGTATTGTTAGTCTTCTATACACTAAGGGTTTTGCTGGTAAAAGCTGGGCCTCCAAGAGGCCGTGGAGGCCAGATCAGATGTAGTATCTTGCTGCTCTGACTTGCAAGGTTTTGAGGTGATCAATCTACAGTCACTGGCATAGATTAACAAACCACACCTTGGCCAAACATAGGAGGAGAAAAGTTCTTTCAAGTTGGAAGGAAGATAATGGCATTGTGGGAAAAGGACCTTCCATGTCAGCAGTTTAGGGCAGCTACTGTCTGAAGAGTCTGCAAGACCTGCTTAGGGGAGAAGCTTAATAAATGCTGCTACTGTAATCAAAGATAAGTGGGGGTGTAAGTACTTTTCAATTAGACATCATATCCTTAATGTTAGCATATTAAACTAGCAGTTAGGATGAGAAAATAGGTGTCCCGTGAGCCTGATAGAGCATGGTAATGGGTGAGTACAAAGTGTGTGCATCACAAAGGCAGACAGAAGCTGCTTTTTTTACTTGTCCCAAGCAGTCACCGAAGATAGAAAACTTTCAATATTTTGTAAGGGCATGGCTTCTAAAAACTCTGAAGGCAGCAGTGTATTTAAAAGGGACTGCAGCAGGTTAGGTTTCATTATTCATAGCAAACCAGATCAGTCAGTCGGACTTAATGGGAGTCTGCAGTTCACCTGCTCAGTCGTTAGCAGAACTCAGCTGTGACTGGTTGTACTACTGCTCCACACTTACACCGGCAAAGGGGAAGGAGGGATTCTGGAACTTGTTTTGTTTAAGAAATAACCAGTTATGTCTGTTGGCTAATATGTGGAAGCATAGGGTATATTGAAGTATGAGATACTGGGAAAATACTAGATGTCTAAATAACAAGCCAGGTTAATCTGTCCTAGAGCTGCGATGTTGAATAAAGACGTTTGCTTTCATTCATCACTGCAACTTGTAAAATATTTCTTCACTTGTGTTTAACATTAGGCTTTTGTAAAGTGCTGATTTTTCAAAATCCATTCTTTCTCCATACAGAACTGCTGTAATAGAGCAACAGTAATCGATAAACTTTTCAGTCAGAGCCAGTATTTATTTCTTTTATTTTGTATCAGAATGTAAATTAGAAGGAAAAAGAGGCCTTTTTGTTACTTGATTTTTTTTTTTCAGATATCTACCAAATTATTTCCGGTCTGTCAGTAGTACAGAATATTTCTTCTATTCTTGTCCTACCACAACTGTATGAAATCATAGGTTTTTCTATACTTTTTGTGTTTATCAGGTCTTGTAGTCCATACCTCTACTAGAACACATCTGCTATTGGCAATAGAATTTCATTCTTTAGATGAAAAGATCTTACAGTATTTACCTAGTAATATTTTTCTTCAATTTCTCTCCTTTATTTATGTTAGTATGTCCTTAGACATCTCCAAATAATCCTACTATCATTTTAGGAATTTATTATCCTTTACTTTGTTTTTCTTCATTCATCACATAGGCAGTCAGTACTAAGTTTTAATTCTGTGATGTCCATCATGCTTCACCTTGAGATCGATTGTAGTTTCTGAAGGCCCATTTGTTTGACAAATACAGAGCTGTGGGCGTGCTCGTGGCTGAGCTGTAGTCCAAGGAATCTAAATATCTTGTTCCTAGGTAGGACATACTGCCAGCTGACTGTTCCTACAGCTAAGATAGATTGTGCTTCTGTGGCAAATTGCTCTTAGACTGAAATCAGCTCTGTTTTTGACTTTTTTTCTTTGTACAGGATACCTATCCTGTATTATTCCTTTATAAGTCTGCTAGCACTGTCCACACCTTCTAGTTACAACTAAAAGCTTAGGGCTCTGTCCTGTCAGTATGATTTTTGCTGCTTCACTATGTTAAAAGTGACATTTAACTTTAGTAATAACTTCAAACACCTCCCCCAACCAATACTGCATTACAGAGCTTCTGCTGACTTCAGGTAAATCTAAATGTTATGTTGGCTAGCTTGTAGCTCAGTGATATTTGAAACTCTAAGCTTGGAATGCTCTTAAGACTGAAAAAAAATTTCATAGTAATACTAAAAATATTTATTTGTAGTTAGTGAATTGCAGCCAGTAACACAGGTGAGATCAAAAAAGGGTTAAAGAATTTCTACTCATCTGGAATAAAGTTACAAAATATGAAAACAGAATGACAGAAGGGTGAATTTCTACTTTACTGCTGTAACTAGACAAAAAGAACAGCAGGAAATGTTCTACCTTAGTTAAATAAGAGACTATTTTATTTACTTAAAGTAATGCTGGTTGGGATTCATAAATTCAGTGAGACACTTCTGGGTGTGTACTGTGATAATAAATACACACCTTCCATTCAAGAGACTAAAAGCTCTTGGTACTAATAAAGAAAATGATCAAGATAGTGAACTCTGTTTATTGCTTAATGACACTTGTTTGCGTGTGCTCTATCTGCTCATAGATATTACACTGCACTTCAAGTGAAGATCGCAACATGTTGCTTACTGGGTGGGAGCACATACAGAGTTTCTCTCCAGTCTTGTTTGACAGCTCACACAAGGCCGTATTGCAAAGTGTAACGTAAGAGCTCAAATCCACCTTTTTCCTCTAGTGAGCTAGTAATGATATATGCTATAGACTAGGGCTGTTCAAAGCCCACATGCCCCAGTCCTCCATCTTGAGGGGTAAGGTGAGAAATAAGGGCTGGTTTCAATGCTGCAAATAGTATATAAAATTCTAGTAGACGGTGTAGTGACAATTGCTTGTACTATGCATCACTGTCACAACCTCAGCACAGGTGGAAATTGCACTCTCTAGCCCAAAACCTCTGGCTGCAGTTTGCTCACTTTTAATCCCTGGTGGATCATTTGTTGTGCAGTCCTCTCCATCTCTTTCCCTATTTCTTCAAAATTATGTATTTTGTTGCTTGTTTTGGCAGTGATCTCCATAGTTAGTAGTTTTATTTCTTATCTTAAGTAAGTATTGCAATTGATACAGCTGGTCATGTGCACAGCCTTCCTCAGAAAAATCTTCCATAAGGGTAGGAAAAAATAAAAAAGATAAGAGCCTCTTATGACTACAGAAGCATATTTTCTGCTTTGTTTTGTGCATATTGTCTACTGTATTAGTAATTCAGATTAACCACAGTAGATACTGTTTAACTAGTTTCATAAAGGTATGTAAACAGAAGCAATTGTACTTGTCAAATAATGACTCTGGGACCTCATGGACTGAATTTTTTTCTGTCATAGGAGGGTACCCTATTATGTCATCCCTCCTTAAGGTACTTGAGAGCTCCTGTCGCTGTGGTGGATACACATAAAAACAGTGAATCAGATGACTGCTGAATCATTGGAATTACAACAAAGGACTACTAAAAAGGGTAGTCAGAATTTGTCCCGAAACTCCTGCAGCAGCAATCCATAAATTTACCAGGCCAGATGTCACAAAACAGTACTTAATTTATAATAATCAACCCTGCTGTTGACTTAATTCCTGATTTACACCGCTGGCTTCACCTGCTGTATCTAGTGAACTACCTTTTGTGTTCAAGAATCCTCCTGTCAAAAAATTATTCAATACCACCCAAGTATGGTTATAGCTCTTAAAATGTACCAATGGTATACTTTAAAGACATTCACTGGAAGAATTCTAACAAATAAAGATTTGTTGTGATACTGCCTTTTCTGTGATTTCGAATTTCAGTTCAATCTGATCTATGCTTTCCTTAAAAACTTTGACAAAAAGACAACAGTAAATGTACTTGCTGTAGTGGTAGAGATGAATGTGCTGTTATTCTGGAATTAATGTGCTGTTGTACCAGGATGTGTATCAAAAAGTCAAAATCTAAAGCTGTGGGGATTTTCAAATGTTTGTAGATGCTGCATCATCTAATCTTTCATAAAACGTAATATTTTTCCTCCTAGCCTGAATCAGTTCTAAGGTATTGCTACCCTAATAGGAATGTTCTTATATGAGATTCAGGTTAGAAGTACTGACAGTCACTTTATACTCAAGTGTATTTACTTATGCTCTTGTGCTCAGGTTTGTTTTTAACCTGAACAGGTGTTTTTCTTCCTTTTATTTTTTTCCTCTATGTTCTTATACACAGAAAACAGAGCTTTGGAATCTTCTTTTATTACTTTAAATAAACTAAGCTTCCTGATCTTTTTTTCTGTCAGATAGGATCTCTGCTCCCCTATCAAACTACTAGACTCTCTTTGCACTTAGGGAACCTTGAGTTCTCTTTCCATTAACATGGGTGACCAATATTTTTCCAGTAATGCAGATGAAGATGTGCACAAAGCCACTGATACTTCCCTGAAGGAAATGAAACATATGGTCACACATAACTCATTCAGACTGGCATTAGTCTGATAGAGTTGGTGTCTGATAACAATTCTGTGATTAGTTAATATTCCAGGACTCGTTTATCCTACAATTCTTTTTTCCAATGGGGTCCTATTTTAGAACAGAACATTCTGGGGATTCAGTGATGCAGAGTCAATGATATATATATATATCATATTATATATCATTGCAGATATATATATATATATATATATATATATTTCCCTGCAATCTGCTCTAAAACCTTAAAAAACATTGAAGAAGGACTTAATGGCTCATGCTTATTAGTTTACCTTTTTATGTGAGTATGCTGGAACCACTGACCTGGTAAATTTGCAAACACTATTTAAACAGTGTGGGATTTGTGACAATGCTTTCTAACGATATTTTTTTAAGCTTACTTATAATATGTTACTTAACCTCTATTCAACATTCCTGTGAGTCAAAAAACAGTCTTTCTCATCAGGTAACTGTAACATAAAAGACATAAAGCTTATAATCTGATCTGTATTTCTTTAAAAGCTGTTGAAATATAGTGGCTACTTTGAATGGAAAATGAGTATGTGTAGAAAAAGAAGTGAAATGGAGTGAAGATGAGTAGAAGGATATTCAGATGACCTATTTTTCTACTTTCAGTACTGAGATTAGTATTATCATTTTCACTTCGCCCCTTTTCTATCAGTGGAGATAGAACAGGTCTTGCTCTGAACGTCCCTTGGAGTAATATAATACAAAATTAATGGTTATATAGAGAGATGACAGAGAGCAGCCTTATAATTTAGGCTTAAGTTAAATGCTAACTAATCTAAATATGCACATGTTTGTTCAGTCCACTTACTAGTACTTCAGTATTGACTTTATTTGTAATCGAAGGCAGGGCAGACCAGTGGGAATGAGGTATGATTTCTTTTCTCTGTATGCTGCTCTCTAAAGCCGGCAGGGCCTATGAGACATGAGAAAAGGGAGTGTGGTAGTTCACAAATTTAAATAAATGTTAGATTTATTGAAATTATTGTGGAAGCAGTGTATTGCTACAAGATACAGCTTGCTATGGTGGCATTCATAGATAGAAGTCAGTACTGTAAACTCTTCATTGCCTAATGAAGAGGAGAGAATATGCAGAGAAGACATAAAATTTCAATGAATCAGTCTTGGAATACAGTAAAAAAAAAAGGAGGAATGGTGATAAAAGTGATTGAAGCAAAGCAGAAATGGGGATTTGAAAGTGTTTGGTGCATGTTAAGTGGTATTCCTAATATTGCATGTGACAGGTTGCATGTAGGCACTGTCTAATGAGCACCACAGGTACTGGACAAAGGAAAAAGAACTACTGGACTTAACTGCACAGAACTCAACTCAGTTATTGATTCTGTGATCCTACAATTCATACTGGACAACGTTATTTTAGTGACCAAATTTGGCAAATGAAGAGAGCTGATAAGATTTTTTTACTTACAAAGTGCAAGATTTTTTTCAAACTATTCTACTGATATGTCAGTGTTGGGGAAGATCAGTGAAAGAGTTTAGTGAGCCTGTAATACTGTAGTGGAAATGCTGAGTCATGGCCTGAATCAGTGATGGAGCACCTGGTGGGAAGGCAGGGCCAATCCAGGGGAGCTCAGGTGCATGCAATGCCCCTGAGTGACCAGAAGTGATGGAGCCAGGATCCACCCCTTCCCAGACCTCATTTAAGGGTTAGCAGTGGAGGCAAGGTTATCTTGATTGCTGTGTACCTGAGGCCTCCCAAAGGTAAGCAGCTTCTTTCTTTTGTTTCTATGCCTATGGCTGCTGCATTTGGGTTTATCTTTATTTGCTGCAGCCTAGGACTTTGCCACCTTGCTATTACTGCTGAGCTTTCCATTGCATAATAGCATTACAAATACCTATAACATTTTCCTCTATTTAAAAAAAAAAAAAAAAATCAGAAGTACTATAATTTCTTTCGTGTATTTTTTAAGAATATATAAGTGCATGCATTTCAGAACTTCTACATTGTTTCCAAATTAAAGGAGCAGTATTGCTGAAATGATATTTTCCTCTGAAAATAGGAGATGAGTTCTTACACCTGGTATAAATGGTGCAACCACATACATTAATACTAAGCCAGCAATGATACTAACTCGGAGTGCTGAGAGCATTTCCTCTCTAGTTAGCTTTCCAAGACAAAAATAAAAAGAACAATTTACTTTCCTGGAATGATAGCTTCAGAAAATGGTGTCACAGGGATTGCCAGGTCAGTAAAGTCACCTCTCTGTACTGTCAAAGTCTGACTTACAGCTTTCCAAATGGGAAAACTTGCTTAATTTCCTCAGAAACAGGCAAATATCTTTTCATTTTAATATCGCTCTTCTACTGTCGGCGTTCTGTCACATAAAAGCAGTACATGTGAAAATATCTTGGAATTCAGAATATCTCAGTTTAAAAACAGATTTCTTGTTTTTTGAATCCAATAATGAAGTTACAGAAATTTATTTTCCCATATAAATACTGGTTTTGATACTAAATATTTAATGGCTTTAAATTCTGTTGTTGCATAATCCTTTGAAATTCTTGTTATTAAAGCATTCACTTTTAGATCATTCTTTCTCTTTAGGCCTTTCCAGGCTTGACTGTTACAAACGTCTAATTATTCATGCCAATATACAAGGTAGGAATATAAGAAATGGTAATGCAAGATATTGGCATCCAAAAGCACTTTTCTTAGTAAAAGAAAACAAAAACAAACAAATGCCAGTCTCATTACCAGTGAATGAATAGGTGGGTATTTATTGGAACAGCTGAAAACCAGTTGTGTTAACAAGAACTTCTAGCTAAGAGCTTCTACTTATATAGAAGATCTGCCCCACAAATACTTGAAAATAAAGCATGTACTATGCAAATTGCTGTGCAGTAAGTTTCTATAGTATTTTGTTTAGTGGATGGTTTGGATCAAAGCCTGAAGTGACATGTTATCAGCAAATGCTGAGCAGAAAGTTTCTATGGCATTTTCTTTAGTGGATTGAAACCCAGATTAGGCCAGTTAAAAATGAATACTAGCCTGGCTTTGTTTTTGCCTCTGTCTCTCTGATTCATGAAGAGGCTATCATCTCTATCTATTCTCTTTTCTGTCCCTGGTTCTTTCATGGGGTTTAGCAGCCACTGATGCGTGGCACAGGCCTTTGACAGCATGAAGGAAAGCCTCATGAGGCTTTTTTGGGAAGCACGGTTGTGTGGGACCATGGAGGCAGGTGCTGTATCTCCAGCTCTCCCACTAATGTTGTGTGAGTAGTGTGCATGGCATAGATCTGCCTGAACTAGCTTTAAATAGCCACCCAAAATAAAATTTCAAACTTCACCATCGCTGGAAGAGATTCATGCTTCTCCTTGTGTCTTGCTTATGTTGCTAGTGGCGGTGGGAGGCAGAGGTAGGAACATGTGGCTGAGTTGGGCCAAACATGCTGCACCAAATAGGGTGCTGTAGGAGGGGTGGTGACATGGGATGAGAAAAGAGGAGCCAATCCTGCTATAGGGCTGGGCTTGGGGACAGTTCTCAGCTGTGGTCTGGAGAGAAGGAAGGGGAGGAAGGAATATGCTTGGAGGCTGCAGGGTGAAGGTGGAAATTCCAGAGCTTCTATTCAGCCACAAGACCACAGCCATCTCCACCTCAGATACAGAGTTCTTTAAGTCTAAGATGATACCTCTATCTTCAGCTCGTGGAGCTCTGTTAATCTATACCAGTTCTCTGATGCCTCCTAGCATATCCAAACACCCCATCTACTTCACCAACACTAATTCCTCAGACTCATTCTGTTTCATTTCATCCTTCAGGCCATTGAAGTCATTTTAGTGTAGGTTTCTTCTCAAGTTTTGAGTTTTTCCAAGTTTCTAGAATTATGTACTTTCCCGTGCCTGCACCCCTATCCATCATTTCTGCAAGCACATCAAGAAGCAAGTAATTGAGCCACCAGACCTTCAGCTGTTGTTTGCTGTCTTTGTCTTGCTGGAATGAAACTAGATGCCTTAGCACAAATCTCTTAATTCTTCTAGCACTGAGTAAATGGAGCCTTAGAGATGCTTTTAAATGGAGAAGATGCTAGCATCAGCTCAATACCAGTCCTGCAGAGAAGGTGCAGCTTCAGAATGACTTCAGCCAACGTAATTTAGTTCTGCTACAGCCCCTGTTCTCTCACTTGTTTTGGCACATGTGTTTGTCTGATCCTTCAGAGGAACAATTTTGATGGCTATACTGTCAGAATATTGACTGTACAAACTATTGGTTATAGTTTTCTACTAGCCTAGCTATCAGGCTTGACCCACCATAGATCAGATCGTGCAGAACCAGCTTATGTTTAAACAGTTCTGGTACTGCCCTAGAGGCACAATTAAGGCTAAGGGTTACAAGAGAATCATTTGTAGTCCTTTCTCCCAGGTGAAGAGAAAAGGGAAAAAGAACAAAGTAACGTGCTTTGCAATGTTTTGTCTCTTTCCTGGCTAGACACATTAACTGATTTGACTCACAGAATAAGAAAAAATATTACCTTTTTCCAATTTTTTCACTTGGCTTCTTTTTCTAATTACTCAACCATCTCATTTGTTTTCAGTCACTATCCAGTGTAGCTTTCTGAAACAGTATTAAAAAGAAAAAGGTTATTTTTTCATTTTTGTTGTAATAACATAAATCGTTAGTGTAATAAAAGGATCATTTAGAATTTTAAGTGTCTTCTTTAGTTCAATAAGAAATTAACTCAACTTGCTTACTTCCTTAATGTGAGGACCAAGAAACAACTCCTGCTATCTTAAAAGAAACTGTTTGCAGCAGAAGTGGTTCTCCTATGTCTGGAGAGGCAGTTGTAATGCCAGCTAATGCTTGGAAATTGAGGCTAGACAACCTTAAGATCAGTAATAAGGTGCACATTTTGAACAGTCACTGCAAAGCAGAATATGATGTGTAAGTATTATGCTAGATTATGTAGTACTTGAGATTATTCTCCAAGACAAAGTGTCACTAAGACAAATGCTAATGCTCAGACACTTTTTTTTTTAACCTGCAAGTTTTAAATCTCTAGGACTAGCCTGGGCTGTTTCTTCTATAGAACATTAATGGACAAAATGGATGGAGTTCTACCCTATTCCTCAGACTAGCTTTTGGGATGCTCTAGAATTGATCTCAGAGCTAAGAAAAGCTTCTGGCCTTGCACCTTTGCATCCTGTCTGTGCATCTAATGGAACTGGTGTCATGCTCTATATGCAAATAAGGCTTCACAATTTATGAGCAAATCAGTCAAAATGTTGTAGGAAGGGTGATTTGTGCTTAATAAATAAAAGATCCATGCTGTTGAAAGTTTCATGATAAATACTGATATCTTAGAATTGTAATTTAGTAGTAGTCTGTTTTACTTAGCACAACTAAGCACAAAAGGCTTAGTCCTGAGCTAATAAGGTTCTACAAGCTAGTGAAGAACAGGGTTGTAATGCCCTACAGCATACCAGATATCTGTTCTGGAAAGCATGGTATTAATATGGGCTTTATTAATGCTGCTTCTTCCTTACAGTTTGTCACTGTTTGCACATTAATAAATGGCAATAATTAGGTCAGCCTTGCACAACCTGCATCCCACCATCCAAAGAGGAAGGGCAAGCTGTTGGAAATATTTTCTTCCCTCAGCCCAAACAGAGAAGTTAAGGCCTGCTCATGCTTTGCTACCTCCTCGCTTTTCCCTGCCATTCTGGAAGAAGCCCCACATACTGTGTGCTTCTGTGCCTACTCATAGGTGGGTGCAACTGGTTGCTTTTGCATAGCTGCTTCTGTTGAACACACCTTGAACTCTAATAGGTTTACGTTATACATACAGATGTACTCACATCTGTTTATTTTTCAAGGGATTATATGGTTGAGTTGCATTTGTTTAGTTTGCTGTATCAGGTTCATATACTGATGACTGACGTATGTATTGCCATACTAAATGACGTTTTCCCTTATGAATTTCTTTTTAAACAAGGCTAAGTTTCACATAGTAGGTCAAATAACTTTTTTGTTTAACTCCAGTGTTGAAAGTCTTTAGAGTGAATGTGTCATAACATGTTCACCACAAACCCTTTAAATTATTTTATTTCTGCTGAAAATCTCAGACTTTAACTGTTACTCGTGTCAGTATATGTCTGCAAAGATGAAGTGTACTTTGTTACAGTAAACAGAAACAGATCTAATTAATGTTGTCTTGTAATTCTATGAAACATGGAGGAAAAACAACTTATCGGTGTATTATCAGCAAACATCTTCCGTGCCTACTAAAATATTAAATAACAGCACAAAGTAAGACTTAAGTGAGCTGAAAAGGACACAAAACTGTACCTTTTCAAGGTGATGTTGTGATAGGATTAATGGTTACATTAGTGAAGTTTTTAGTGGTTTTAGTTTTCTAGACAATTCATTCTATGTTTATGAAGTCTGATACAAAATGTCTAATAAAACTTAAATATTTTAAAATATTTTCTTTTATAAAAGATGAGACCTATGGGAAAGCATCTTGTTTCTAATCAAACAGAAACACTGAATTTTCCAACTTTTATAAGCATTGCTCTTTGATTTTTCTGTTCTTTCTCAGAAGTACGTGTTACACAATCACCTAAAAGCAGAAGCTAGATACAGCATTTCATGTTTTACCAAAAATACCCTTCAATAACTCCCATTACGTGCATCTAACCCCAGCCAATAGGATTAATAGAAGTAGCTGGTCATCTAACTTGGTCTGTGGCACTCTTGATTACTGACATTAGTATAAAGTAGCAAAGAAAGTGGCACTCTCCTCTGGAACTAGTAAACTAAACAAGTCTATTGCAGGAGCCACTGAACAGGGGTTCTCACAAGCCTTAAATAGTTACAGGTCAAAGCTATATGTGGGTTTTAGAAAATCTGTACTCATTAACTTAAAGGAAAATAGGTATTTGTATCCTTTGAGAAAATTTCAGAACTTCAGCTTACGTATTTAGGTATGTTCTCAACGCTTTTTTTGGCTGCAAGTTACATAACATGTCATTCAATTTTTTTAGGACACCATTCTACTTCCATACATGTTAAATTTATGCCAAAAAAAACCAGTTTGGTATGTTATTAGTCCATATACTCCAAAAAGGGTTTGATATTTTGATTATATTTTTTGTCAGATTAAATGCAAATCTAAGTAATGCAAGCCCAGCTAACCAACGCTGTCTTTGCCCAAAGGACATTGCAAGAGGACAAAAGAAAATCTGCTTGTTCCATTGCCTAAATGATTTATTGGGCACTTCAATCTAATTTTACTGAAAATGCTTTGCAATATGAGTGTACTTTGCTCTTTTGTGTTCTTAGGAAGTGGTGGCAGTTGACATTTGGTAGTATATACCATGCAGAATGACACTTCTGTAGATTTAGAACAGTTAGCTTTAAATTCACCAAACTCCTCTCGGTAGATTTGTGTGTCACTTTGTCCACATTAATGACAAGTGGCTGTTCATTATCAGAGGCCTTTTGAGCTCTGCCCTGAGTAGATCTACAAAAAGATAAAATTTGTCATGACTGTTCATCTTCAATATGCATGTGAACTGCAAAATATTGTAGAGCTAGGAGTTTAGGTCACTCAAACACCTGGCAGAGCAGGAGGAGGGAGCTGCTACCTAAATGGGATATCCAAGGTTTATACAAATACAAGGTGATTAGGAAACTTGCCTCCTCAGAACTCACTTTTTATGTTCCGGTGATCAGACTGGCCCTGCAAGGGCACAAGTTTCAAGTGCTGACAGTGTCAACAGAAGAGAGACCAAAACTTGAGTATTTGCACTTCAGTTGTAAGCTAACTAAAATCTGTGGTATGGGGATATAGAGGATGCTAAAATTTGTTTTAGAACTGGAAAACAAACTAATCTGTACATCTCCATGGGCAGAATTGTCTTTGGCAATCTGGAACACATCAGCACCTTTTGTATCTTGAACAAAGTTAGAAGTAATGGTGTTCTTCAAATGTATAGTGTTTACATATGGGTTTCTATGTGTAACAATTTCTAATGAGAAATTGAACTTTTGAACTGCAGTGCAGTTTGCTTTTCTTTAATAGTGACTTAAGATCTAAATGAATATCATAACTAAGCAGCCAAGGTTGCTTCACTGTAAAAAATGGAATCAGATTTCAAAACTTTTAGAAAATGTAAATGCATTCTTCTAAATAAATTACTTCTTATCTTGTACTATTAAATCAGCTCTGTTAACATCACAGGTGAATCCACAGAGGTTTAAGACACTGTTTTCCTGTAGTATACCTCCAATGATCAGGAGGTAAAGATATTTCCCTTTGCACTGAGCTTGTCCTTCAGTACCAGAATTCCTATTTCTCATTTCTGTCTTGTATCATCACATCAGGAGGTTAACTGCACAAAAAAGGCCAGGTATTTATTATTAACATAGAAGGTACTTTCTTCATGTTCCTAAATCTAGTAACGCAATGGGATAGATCTGGAATATAGTTACACATGCAACAGCTCAGAATTACTGGAGTACTGTTTCTTTAAGGAAGGGGCACAATAGCTGTATGTTCTCCAGATGACGAACAAATTCACTTACTTTGTCTGCTACAGATAATAATATTATCCTGATTGTAGTAGTATCCTGATGGTTACAGAGAATGCAATCTAGCAATCCAAATACCCAAAGTGGCCTCCTTTCAGATGAAACTAAAGCACAAGATTTACCCTGGACACTTTGTGTCTGCCAACTGCTATGGGGCTTTCCGGTTACAGGACCGGACTAGAACTTCTCCAAAGTAAAATGACTGAACCACATTGCAGGTATTTGGCCTGCAGGGCCAGCCATACAGTTCTGCTGCTACCTTCCTTGTTATTGCTGTCGAGCCTTCTACTCATCACCTGCCATACAGTCACTAGCTGTGCTCCCTGCAGCACAAATCCCTTCTCCTCACAAGAATCTCCTGGTCTATAGTTCTCCACTTTCTGTCTCTCTCCCGGCTGCCTGAGGCTATACCCTAGGAGCTTGTCTAGCCCGAGCATAGTCAGTTGCTCTCACAATGAAGTGTTCTCCTTTCCCAGTTGAACAAGCAGTGTTTCTTTATCTAACCACAGCACTGATTTATCAGAATGTGTAATATTCCTCCCTCAGAGAAAATACAGAAACATATTGTATGCTGATGTTCTTCAGGGACAGTGTGTACTAAACATGTGAACTAGACAAACCAAAGAAAATGAAATGTGGACTGTATGGTTTCTGAGAAACTTTGAAACTTAGAGAAAGAAAATACTAATACTAGTAAATATTGCTGGCTACACACTTTGTTTCCTGATGGGTGAGGGGTGAACTCGCAACATGCAGGTGTCACTGCCCCAAAAGCACTGCTAAGTTTTCTTGGCAGTAGTAGTTCCTGAGCTGGGGAGAGAAACAGATTTTTTACATGTACTTGTTTCTGCATGTGGCTAGAATAAAGTAATGGAGCTGTTTTTGCAAAAATGTAATGAGGTGGAGAAGTTCTATCTTCCTAAATTTGGTATTACTTTAAACTAGCTATGCCATGCCTCTGAGCAAAACAGTGGGAAACAATGGCTAACACCTCTCCCAATAAACAAAGAGACTGTAAATCAGTCAGCCCGAAAGGTTAGAAGCCACTGGCTGCTTTCTGTGAACTTCCATAATATAACATTGTATCAGGAGAACCATTGCACAACCTATTTGTTTCACTGCACCCAAGGAAATGAGGGAGCAACTGAAAAGAAAATAATGTCTGAAAGAACAGAAGGACATCTGATCCTCTAACATGAAGACCCTTTTTATCCCTCTTCAGTTATATACCTTTTTGTAAAGTACTGCTCTAATGCTGGTGTGAAGTCATGGAATAAAACTGGAACTGGTGAAGAAAGTAAGTTGTGGGGTGTTGAGATTGACCCCTCTCTGACCTTTGGGCTTACCTGCGTTCTCATCTTAATTTCATTTCACCCAGCAGTGACTTTCAGTCACTTTCTTGCTGTAGTATTAATAATTATCTCATTATCCTACTCCTTCAAGTAAATGGGATAATGCAGTTATTATAATATTGCGGGATTTAAAGTTTCAGGACTAAAATGCTTCATAGCACTTTGTAGAGAGCAGGAAGTAGCATGGTACTATAAAAGCCATGCTGACAATGGTAAAGTGCTGAACTGTTGAAGCAGTCATGGATTTTATGGGTTTTTTTCCACATTCAGATGAACTGCTGTTGCCTGAAGTGTTACTTCCTGCTTTTCAAACTTCCAGTCAGAGATCGTTGCATTTACCAGTGGGTGCGTCTACTGACACATAACAGCTTTTTCTCTGTAAATGATAGTTCTGTGTAACTACATTCAAAATCCTGAAAAACTTGAGGTCTACTGATGGGTACTTTTTTCCTGTTGTCTAGTTTCCAGTAATCCTAAAGAATGTTGATGTGCTTCATTGGAACTGCAGCAAGTTCTGCTGACAATGGGACTAGGGTAGAAATGGTTACTGAGGTTTCTTTTAATTCTGTGGTGTAAAATACAGCAAAATCTTCCCATTGAATTATATATAACCAAATAGTTTAATGTAAGTTGTCTACAAGTGTTATTAACCTTTAGCATTGTGGGTAACTGAAAAATAGGTACATATTTGTACTTGAGTATTAAATTTGAAAGTATTTAGAAGTAGCAGATTTTCTAGCAGAGTTACTATGATCTGTTGCTGTTATGTGATTCTAGAAGTTGCTTTGTGAACAAAACATTGTTATTAAGAGAGAAACTGAGCAGGTTTTGGGAAAAGCACCTTGTGGGAGAAATCAAAAGTTGTGGTGTGCATGCATCTATGCAGCTCAGTTGTTACTTTGAGGAACTGATGGTGCTGATTAACATATTTCATATGTTCTTCTATACTGTCAGTGTGTTAATTTGGAGAATGATTAATGCTGGAATATTGTTGTTCTACAAATGCTATACAAACTGGAAGTAAGAGTCTTTTTCCTGAAGAACTTAATGTCTGAGTTAGTGATAGCTTGGGCAGGGGCAAGGAATAAAGCATACAGGAGGGGAAACAGTAGGGCAGCTCATGAATGCAAAGAGGTGGGGATGAAATTCTACTGGAAGGGGAAGCTACCAAGAAAGGGAGACAGAGAGAAGGAGAAATGCTGAATGAAACACAGAAGACGGATTATGGGACAGATGCTGTGATCCTAGAACAGAGAGACTAGAAGGAATAAGATGAGCAGGAATTTAACTGACCAATCCTAATTGACTAAAGGGAAAGTGTATTCAGAGTATTAACTGTGAAATGTGCCTAGACATTTAAAAAGGGTGTATGAACTGTGTTTTATTTCTGTGCTCCACATAAATGACACCTGTTATGGTTTTGTGATTTTTTGTTGTCGGTATTCCACATCATTACATCATGTAAGGTACGGGCAGTTAAAGAGTTAATTCCCCGGTTACTGCAAACTACCTTTTTTGGTGTGGCCCTCTGAGGGGGAGGGGAGGAGGTGCACTCCCCAGGGGTCTTTGTGTTAGAGGGTGTGGTGAAGCCACGTGGGAGACGCGGGGTCTGTTCTTCCCAGCCCGGCGGAGAAAGCACGTGGTCCTCCTGCAGTTTACTGTGTAAGATTTTCAGCCTGTAAACCCTCTGTCATAATTCTACTAGCCTCATTTTGATATATTTAGTAAAATTAGTTGTTCCTCCTCAGATCGGTGCCGCTGTTTTTGTGTTAGATCCGTCTACGGGTCCCCCTCTTCCCAGGTTGCGGCTCCGCGGCTTCTCTGCCGCTTTAGCCGCCGGACTGCCCGGGGGCTGGCTCTTATCGCCGGCAATTTTTTTTTTCTTTCCTTCCTCTTTTCTCGTTTTTTTTTTTTTCTCTTTCGGGCCTGTCCCCCTTGTCACGGACGCAGACCCTTAGACAATACCGTGACAACACCTAAGCCCAAAACCTGAGACAATCATTTCATTTTCTTATATTGCAGGGGTAATAGCATCTCCTTTCCTCACAGTCGCATCTATTTAGCTGTTTGCAATTGAAGTCTCTTCTAAATACATATGTGGAGCCATTATACTGAAGTCTTGATGCTAGCTGATATACCTAGGTATTATGGTAAAGAAATTATGTAGAAATTACATGGGTAGTCTGGGAACAGATGAGTCTATTCATGCAGATAAGAGAAGAATATTTTTTCAGCCATCTATCAATTATTCCCAATGAAATGTTACTGTGATCTTTCAATGTTTCATGCATTAGACTTGGATGAAATATTATTCAGTTCTTCTGAAATGCTGTAACATGTGGCAGCTTGTTGAAGGTAGAAATTCACATTAATTTTTGGCTAAATGCTGATAGGAGACTTGACCCTGATGTCACAAATATTCTCTTGATTTCATGAATTAAGAGAAGCAAGCCAGAGGATTCTGATTTTACTTTTGCTGTCAGGCAGCCTTGGGGCTTGAAGCTCCAAGCAAGGAGCGTAACAAAAGTATGCTGAAGCAATATTGTTGGTATAGAGTACCTTAGAAGGCCCAGGTTCTGTGAAGGTATTTATTTTACTCTGTATATTTACTGTACTTTCTAATGTGAATAGGTGAAATCTACACTCTGTGGATTTTTGTTTCTTTGAATAGGGGGTTATTCTAGAGTTTGAGAGCAATTTTTACACACATCGTGCTCTTCTTGCTTCATTTTCTAATCAGAGTAAGAAGTGGAATGAAGGTTCCTTCTTAGGAAACTAACCAAGCTCTAACTCTATTTATTCTCTGGAATGTGTTTTACTTTTATTAACTAATCAGTGTAACTGATGGGTTACACTGATTTGCATAGTTTATCTGTTTAAAATCCTGTTTCTCTTCGTCCCTGTAAGGCTTTTCCTCACTGAACATCTGCAAGTTTTAGATTATGTAATTTTTTATTTCCTATGGCTCAGGCCAAGAAATCTGATAATAATTTGTTCAAGGCCAAACCAGTGCAATGCCATATAAGGTATTTTCATACTAGTTCCAACATGTGTCACAGAAAGCATTTGTGTGTACAGCTGTGCTTTCCACTAATCATTATCATATGTGAGTCAAGTCTGTGATGCCTAGGGAGAGGAATTATGAAATTACAAAGGGGTTGAGAGGAACAAACAATTCTACTTTTCTGTCACTCTGAAGATCATTTAACTGATATCTCACGTATTATTTCATTTGTAGCAAAAAAATTCAAACCCCTGAAAATTCAAACAGATGCTTAAACACTAGCAAAATTTTTGCGGATATTTTGTTGCTTACTCAGAAAAATATTCTTCTATAAGGTAAACGAAAGAAGACTTTACTAAAAACTTAGAGGTTTTTAGTTAAACAAACGGAGTACCAGAAATATTTAGTTTTATAATGAAAACTTTTAGTTTGGGCAACCAAAACTTCAGGGTGAATGACTTTTGGATTTTCTGATTTTAATCACAGGAAAGCCATTGGTTAAACTTTACAGATCATAGGAAGTTGGACTCTTTATCTCTCCTACTTATGGTGTTTGGAGGTGAAAGGCAGCATGGATGATTACATGCATGGGAGTCAAGTAGGTTTCAGCTGCACAATTCAGTCTTTAATGAATACTTCCTCAAAATATGTGGAGAATTTGGGACTGGAATTTAGGTTTGGGCCCCTTTCAAATTCCCCATTCTTCGGAAAAGAGAGGAAGGAATCATTCATGTCTGAGTGAAGAGAGAATCTAGGGATTGAAATAATTTTCTGAAGCTGTTTTTAATCTTTTCCCAATTATTTCTTCAAAGAGTTTTAGGCCAGATCTGTCCTATGAGTTTCTTTATTGCTTCTTGGTAAAACCACAAGTGTGACATCACTGGTGACATGCTGAGAATAATGAACAAAAGACAGGGATAGGAGAAACTCAATTTTCAACAGAATCCTTGGGAATGCTTCTCTCTGCAGAGCTGAGTAACCATTGCCAACAGATTTTTTTGCGATAAAGAATACATGTGGCAAATCCCAGAAAGCAGACTACATGGAAGACTGAAACTTTGACGGCTAATTGTTACCAGCTCCTGTCTACCCTTCCCTTCCGCACAAACCACTAACAGCTAAACTTCTCTGTGGTATCCAAGGGCAGCAATTTCAAGTATTTTTCTGAGGAAACTGCACATGTACTTAAATGTCTTTAAAATTTACAAAACAATTTCAACTGTCCATGTGCCCAAGCTGCTGCTTTCTCCTTGAGATAAATTTTCCAATGAAAACCTTTTCAGGAAAAAAAAGGAAGGAAAGAAAAAAAAATAGGAGGAGTTGAACTATTTATAGCTCTAGTGACTAAGCATGTGGACTGCACAACTCAAGTGGGAGAGAAACCTCATGATGTGAGACCATCTTTCGATCTCCTTCCTGGAGGACCAGCAACTCTCAGTAGCACATCTGCAGGCAATCAGATCATACGTATCCTTGGCAGGAAAAAAAGAAAATGGGGGGGGGGGGGGGGGGGGGGAAAGAGCTCCTTTTACAATAATCACATTCTACTTCTTTTCAAGAGGGAAGTCTTAAAGGTGCAGGAGCAGGCTGTCCCTGATTCTCATAAGTTGATCTGGAGGAGAAGGTGACCATAGCGGGTGAACAGGGAACTTTTGCTGAGACTCCAGGAGAAAAAGAGTCTATAAAAGATGGGACAGGCTACTCAGAGCACAAAGAGTTTGCTAGCATATGCAGGGAGAAGATTAGAGAGGCAAAATCCCAGCTTGAACTCAACCTGGCTGCTGTAGTAAATTTTTCTTATAAACATTAAACATTAAGAGAAGGGCTAGGGAGAATCTCCATCTTTTACTGTATGTGGTGGGGAATGTGACCACTGAGGATAGGGAAAAGGCGGAGGTTCTCAATGCCGTCTTTACATCTGTCTTTAACAGTCAGACCAGTTATCCTCAGCGTACTCTGCCTGCTGACCTGGAAGTCTCAGATGGGGAGCAGGATAAACCCCCCCATGATTCAAGTGGAGACAGCTGGAGACCTGCTCGTCCACTTGAACTGACACAAGTCCACAGAGCCAGATGGGATCCACCCAAAGGTATTGAGGAATCTGGAGGAAGTAACTGCCAAACTACTTTCCACCATCTATCAGTATTCCTGGTCAACCAGAGAGGTCTCAGGAGATTAGAGGCTTGCTGATGTGACTCCCATCTACAAGAAAGATTGTAAGGAGGATCCAGGGAGCTACAGGCCTGTCAGCCTTACTTTGGGTACCAGGGAAGGTTATGGAACAGATCATCTTCAGTGAGATCACACAGCATACGTGGGACAACTGGGGGGATCAGGCCCAGCCAGCATGGGTTTGTGAAAGGCAGTTCCTACTTGGCCAGCCTGATGTCCTTCTATGACTGGGTGGCCAGCCTGGTGGATGAGGGAAAGGCTGTTGTTGTAGCCTACCTAGACTTTAGCAAAGCCACTGTCTCCCACAATATTCTCCTGGGGAAGCTGGCAGCCCTCTTTCCAACTCATTCAACTTCTGCTATGGAGCACTGGCTTTCAGGGCTTCACATCTGGAGAACACCTGCCATATTATTTGTTGCAGATTTGGAGATCACAAGGCTGCTGCTTAATGGTCTTAGTTGCCAAGCATGAACTCTCTTCTGCAGGTGTGGTTCTAGGGGTGTCCAGGTCTCTGGACTACAGCTAACCTTGCTGTCTACTTTGCTCCATCTTAAAAGCATCATGCATTCTCCGGTATTTCTTCATAGTATTCTGTTTTGTTTCTTTCAATTTAAGTGGCAGCAATGTCCACCAAGTGACAATGTTTAGCCCTCTTAAAATTTGGAGGGAAAGACATCTGTCTTTCCATTTTGTTCCTTATTCTAACTTTTGAATTCTCAATAGTGCAAATGATATTCAAATCCAAACTAGTCAGACAAATGTATAACGGAATTGATATTCATAGATAAAAGCAGATATACTTTAATACTCCTTTCAGATAGCTCCATTTAAGAAGTTAGAATCTTAGTCTTGACCATATAAGTAGTTTTCCTATGTTTTGACTTCAGATAAGTTGAAGATGAGAATTCTGTTATTCTGAAAAAATTTAGAACTTTAAAGAGGACAAAATATAAATGTTATTTTATAAGGACATGATATTCCACATTTATTTTTCATTTGGCATGAGAAAATTACAAAAAAAAGTGATTGATATTTCATTGTTATGTGAAAACTCACTGTTAACTGTGAAATGCTTTTACACCTTCATTTCATTCAATAAACATTGAATTCTTCAGGGTTATGTGTGATAGTTCCAAGTGGATGAAAGTCAGAACAAGCAGCAATTGTTTTTCTAGTTATAAAAAATCAAATGCTTGTTCCATTTAGTTTACTAAATTCAGTTTACCAGGATTGTGCTTCCTATTTTTCAGTGCTTTTCTTTAACCACCCTAGTTAACACGTCATGCCATATGTGACTGTACTTCTCCAAGCAGCTACAAATGAATTTGGAGCTTGCCTTCTCTGTTCAGTTTCCTAGAACTACAGTGAGTGGAATTCACAGACACAGTGTCATGCTAAAACTCTAGTATTATCATCAAAAGTACAAGGTATTTTTTCTCTGAATACCCATCTCAGTTAATATATAGTAGATATATTCTAGATGTTAAACCCCAACAATGATTATTGTTGTAAACAAGATACATTATAAGTATCTGGCATTTAATGATATTGCTTTCAGTATTTAGTTATACCTCTATCCTAGAGCTAAATTCACATTTTCTTTATATTTAGATAATGCTAATTTTTTTTTTCCTCAAACTGACAAAAGAGTTTCTTAGATCTCAATTTTAGTTAAAGTCAATGAGCAGTGATGGGGTTTTGGAATAGTTCTGAAAACCAGAACTGCAGCAATATCCAGTGATATGGCATCAGTTGTGATGCTGTATCTCTACTATTTGAATCTTGCTTTCTCGTATTCAGAGAAAATTTAGCACTTGTTTCATCTGTCTCCAGGATTCATGTTACTAGATTTATCTTCATAAGTATTATATACTTACAAAACTTTTTCAAAAAGACAGCATCTTCATTTGAAATAGTGAACTGGTACTTAATGCCTGATTGCAGGCTGTATTCACTACATAATGTTCATTTAGCAATTAATATTAATCCAGTTGTGGCTAAGTCTTGCTTTTCTTGATCCTGCTTCTCTATGTGATTATTTTCCTTGTATATGTGCAAGGCTATTAAAATTTACTGTAACATAAAGAGTAAAAATCTGAACAGAGCAGAGCGGATTTCACAGGATTACTGCAGTAGAGAAATATTAGTGTATATATATAATACACATAAGAAAGTACTGCAAGAACTGGTGATTTTTTTCCTGCAAAGTTCCTTTCTTATGCAAATTCAGTCTTAAAAAAAAAAATCATACCAAGCTGACCATTCTTAGAAGTGGTTTAGAAGTTGTCTTTATAACAAACATTTTAGATATCTTTCTGCAGTGAAGTAGCTTAGTGACTGTTGGACTTGAAATTTCAAAACAGAAATTCACTACAAGTCTTCAAACAAAATAATTATAAACAGAAGAACTAATGAAGGATTCTTGTGCCTCATGACAGAGCTGCTGTTGATATGAGTCCATGGCCACAAACATGGTGACTATAGCTGATTTCAAAATATCTTTTTCCAAGCTCTGATTTTTTTCCCATGCCATCATGCATTACATACTGAGTGGCTCTGAGTGGGTAAAGAAATTCCAGAAATTGCCACACTTCCAGTACATGAGCCATGGTCAGCGCATGTGCAAAATTCCTTGTGTAACTACAGGAAAGAAGATGCAGAAAGGCTTCAGATGTTTGGTTAACAGTTGGGCAATCTGGAGTTATCTACAGCCCACTACCACATAATGGTTTCAGAAATACAGTTTTAATTTTGGGTAGTCCAGTGTGGAGCCAGAAGCTGGGCTAAAGGATCCTTATGATTCCCTTCCAAACCAGGGTATTCCATGACTGTATGATTGTACATAGCTAATAATTTAATAACTTGTTCAGTTTATTACCTAGGCAAAAGTAAAATTTCAGCTCAGGATTAAATCAGTCTTTAAGTCTTTAATAAAAAGGTAATAACTCCCTCTTTTATCAGCACTCCTTTAGCGTGCTCTCTATCTCAAAAGTATTAATTATTAAAGTTCAATTCCATGATATATTATTAAAAGTGCTACTGGTCAGGAATTTTATGGTGAGATGTAGGCAGGTATTTATAGTAAAATTCCAATATTTTTACACAGGTAAGAACAACAGAATGGAGTTTGAATTTTGGCACAGATATAATTCTGTATCTTGAAGGGGAATTCAGAAAAGGGTAGAAGTGAGAGAGTTTCCTTTTGACTTTTTCCTCTGAAAGCCTATACTTTATGTAACCTACTTTGCAATGTGAGGGCCACAGTCTTTTGCCATGAGAATCTTTGCAGAATCTTTGAGCAGCTCTGTGAGGTAAAGCACAATCTTAAAATGAAGTTAAAATGATGTGAACATGGATAACAATAACACAGACTTCTTAATAACAAAACTATATTTCTTTATTTCTTATCACGTGAAATGATGTAGAAATTTTTTTATCCATATGATCATTATCACCATTTAGCCATTTGTAAGAAACAGATTGAAGAAAAGTGTGTATAACCCTAAGCTAAAGCATGCCACTATTTCATGCAGATCCTGTTTCTGGCCTGTGTGCACCATTCCAAGCAAAATAAAACCTAATTCTGCATATTCTTTGGAATAACAAACAAAAGCTCACAGTGTAGCACTGAACTCCCCAGTTCATTAATCAGCTGAGTTGACTAATAAATGGTAAAGCAATAGACCGCTAAAACATAAAAAATTAACTATCTTTTACCTGTAGTAAATAAATCACATGCATCTCTTGAAGGAGCTATGTACAATTTTATTTTTTAATGAGTGAGTTTATACTGACCGTGTTACAAAAATATAGCAAAGTAGTGACTGATTTATGTCAGCCACTGCATAGCAACTGAAATCACAGAAGTAATAGCACTGTTCTGAAGCACCCATTTACAGAGTACAGTCCTAAATGTAATGCGTTTGGTATTTATACAAGCTTCCACTATACTGCATTTTACTCTGCTTTCCTGTTCCTAGCAAATCAGCAAATGGGTCCACGATCATTGAAACCAACCCCAAAATATCCTGTTTCCTCTGTTGCTTAATAACAGGAATAGGTTTTATCTTCCCTTAATTCTTAATGAAAGGATGCCTAATTCTACAGGCTTCTTGTCTCATGTTTTATCTATTTGTGCCTGACTTGACAATTAGCTGAGTTGACACACAGACCCCTGTGTGGTGGTTGGTAGAGATACGCATGGTGTATCTCCTGTCTGTAAACCAGAGCAGTTTCTAAAATTTTGTTGGCATTCTATGTAGCATAATCAGGAGACTTGGAACTTGGCAGGCCCAGGACATGCAGTAAGACTCTTTGAATTCTGGGGCTCAGGGTGTTTGCCAGTGTTGTGCCAGCTATGGTTCTATAAAATCATGCCTTCCTGGAGTCTTCTAATGTTTTTTTAATCCAAGGCATTAAATAAACATTAGATTTGAATGCTGCTTTTACTACCAGAGGAAAAACAAAAAGAGTAAATGGGCTATCTGTTCTTACTCTTGGGAGAGGTAAGACTGCCCTCCATATAGCCATTCAAATAGCGAAAAGCCCCAAAAACTTGTTTTCTCTTTTCTAATGCTCTGAATCCCCACACCTGCCACGTGTGGTGGATTATTGTCCCCAGGAAACTTCAAAATAAGGAAGCTGATCAACCATCTGCTGAACAGCACGTACAAAACAGAGTTCTTGGGCAGTGGACAAGATCTGCCTTGTTACCAGAGAATGTCAGCCAGCTGCAGAGGGTTTGTGGGAGAAGTCTGCTTCCCAAGATATTTCACCAGCATTTCTGTACTAAACTGCAGTCCAGGGCTTTTTTCTCAAGTCTCTCTGGGCTACAGACACCTCCCTGCTGTCTCGGCACCGTTTTCAGCAGGATACTGGCTAGTGATCAACAAGCATGGGTCAGAAGAAGGACAATATTTTTCCATTAAATATTCAAAAAATGTGTTCAGCAGAAAGGCTCATGCATCTGTCTCTTAAGCTGATGTTGCTAGGTACCACAGTTGCTGAGTAAAAGTGAGGATCTTTCTTCTCTTTGTCTGCATAGGCTAGAAGCGTACCTTGCCACAGAAGTAGCCTGTGTACATGCATCAGCATGACAAACAGCATTATTTAGTGGCTCTTACCTAGACTTTGGGATACAGAATGAGACCCCACACAAAGGTGGTGCACACATCTGCACTCTTCACCTCTTAGTTACGTGATAAAATAAGAAAAAACCTCTTTTTCTGTATGCTTCTTGCTAGTGCTAACAAGTATTCGTTGCCAACGCATCGGATAGCCTAAAAGCAATTGCACCAACTAGGGCTTAACATCTGAGTCTGCCCCTTACAAGATGCATCCTTCTCCCGACTCTTAGCTGGTAATCCAGTTCTACTTTAAAGTAACTTTTCTTTAGTTATATTGCCTCTTGTAGCTGAAATACAAACTGCTGGTGGAACCAAGATCTTTCTCAAGGTTACAGCCAAGTTGTTTTAATTCATCTTGCTCCATGCCACCTTTGTAACGTGACTTAGTTTTTCAGCCTCCACTTACATGAAAATCTCTTAACTATCAAGGTACTGCTCAAGGCTAGGTTTCTGGGATGGTTTCTTCAGAGTTCATTACTAACAAGTTTTCTTACTCAGAGCAGTGTTATGTGAATTGTTTGCATAAAGAGATCTGCTCTTCTGCTTTATACCTCGTACCCACAGTGTGGCATATCCCAGCAAGACAGTGATCTGTCTGGGTGGCTTTCATCCCTTCATCAGTAGTTGATCTCAAACATTTTTGTAGTGGCTTCTGAGTTAACAGTACCCCATTTTTTCAGAGGATTTCCCTGTTTCCTGTGCCCTGTTTCCCAGTGACATGGCAGGGGTTCATTCTCATGGATTCACAGAGCAGAAACTGCTGCTCGTTCCCTCATTGGAATTGCTGTTACCATAACTGCAATGTTAGGCACAGTGTTTCTATAATTGTTAGCAGGACTGGTTTTCCTGTACTTTCTGTTGGGCTTGCTGCTAGTTATTAGTGGGTTTCAGTAATTTTTTGTAGGCTTCATTATTAGTGGTTGTACTTTTTGTTTCACCAAAATCTGCATGTTGTTTTTTGCTGCTTCTTCCCTTTTACCACGTCTTCTAGATCCATGTTTTTCCATTACTTTATTGTTCATATTTGCCATTACATACAGGTAACCCAGTCCAAGCAATGTTTGTCATAGCTCCCACAGAAAAACTTTCTGAATCTACTGCTAGTCAAACTAAAAGGATTAGAGTGATTCAGCTCACTGAATGAAAAAATAGATCTTTGCAGATGTCTGTGCCCCTTTGCTGGTTTGAAGTCTGATAAGAAGAGAACAATTCCTAGTCCTGCCCCAATATCCACCTCCTCATACATGGCTGAAAGTGGCCATCCCTGGGGCCTTAGCCAGCACTCAGCAGTGTTTGTGCAGCTCCAGTCCCATCAGGCCTCTCTGCTTTACTGCATTTGGAGAGGTTCCGTATGCCCTGCTGCAGTCATAGTTACAGGGCCACAATTATTTAATTTTTCACATGCAGAAGATTTTGAAATCTCAGTTCTTGATAAATGTAGGAGAGAACATTCCTGTATAAACATCTGCTTAATAAAAACAGAGCTCCCGCATAAACAATAAAGGCAAATAAGCCAGAAAATCAAGCATCTAGTGGCAAAAAAATGATGATAGTTATCCATATGACTCAATAACAGCAGTCTGCTATAGCAGTCCCAAAAATGGAAGAGGGGATTCTTTTCCAAAATAGTTCTGGCTTTGTATACAAACATTTGATTAGACAATAAATACTGGTTTAGTTGCATAATGCCCCCTCTTATATTAATGTTTACAAATGTCCAGTGTATGTGTCCAACTATAGAAATATCCAAACTTTGAAATTCTTTGAAATGCAAAGAAGCCCAAGTAATTTTATTGTTATTTTAATTGATCTAATTAATTTGGTTGTTACTTGCATCAGTTTTTTGTCACATTACTTTTAAATTTAAAAGCAGAGTATATGTTCAGAGCAATACAGCAGTTATACAGAGTCACATAGACCTATTGAGTCCAATTGTTATTTCTTGTTCCCAGCAGCTAGTTTTCAGTTTTCCCAGGGCATTGCTGTCTCCTCCTTGCTGAGTGGTTTGGCTACAGTTTCTAATTGTGTGAGTCAGATGTTCTTCCTTTCCTACAGCCTCCCACTTCGATATCAATCATTTCCAGATTTATAGAGCAAAGAAATATAAAACACTTGAGAACTGAGAGATGTGCTGAAAGATGCTGAATTTAAAACTATTTTCATTTCTGAAAATGAAGTAAGTAGTCTATGAATTGAAAGTGTGTAATTACCAAAAAGAAAACATCAGATATTCTTGATACCAGGGATTTTTTTTCCATAGAATATGACTTTTAATTTAAGAAACTTTTCAGTCATTTTCTTGGCTTCTTAGATTTTTAGACATCAATGAGATATTTTTGTTTTTCTATTTTCTGGTATACAAAATTCTAGACTATAAAACAGTCAAAGCTAATGAATCCCTAGCATTAAATAGATACACTTGAATATAGACAATCCGTATTTGAAGCCAGCTGAACTTAACTTTCTTTTCCCACTCTGGTAAAAGGAAAAACTTAATGACAGACAAATTATTACTGTAGAATGTGTTTCCACTAGTGTGTGCAATAAGTTGTTAAAATGAAACAGAACAGAGCAATTTATTTCTTCTTTGAATAGCTATGGGGCTAGCCCTTCAGCTTATTGTTTTCTTAGAAGCCCTATTTCACTAAGTTGACTTAACCCTTATTATCTCAACCCCACTTGAGAGTAGGTAGACCCAGGAATGTGCTGATGTCAGGTTCACTTGCAGTAGACAGAAACTAGATAAGTAACAAAGAATAGTAGAAACAATTTTGAAAAATGAAGCTCTTGACATTCAGTGATTTCAACTTCCTAACGTAGTCCATCTGAATACAAAAAAAAATGGGCTGGCTTCTGACCTGTCATGCTTGTGTCTGATATGGTGAGCCTTCACTGACTTCTGCCAACATTTTTCCATCAATGTGGTGGTGTACAAGCTTTTTCTTGGAGTGTGACGTTTGCATCAGCACAATTTCTTCCTTTTTTTTTCTTTTTTTTTGTCTACTTCTGACCTACCACATTGGTTACTTACGAGAAAATAAAGCAACAACAAAGATTAGTTTATTGGACTATGTTGAAGACACCATACTCTAATAAGAATATAGGAAGTCAGTCAGTCTTGATGGAGAAGGCTGCACAGCCCCTTCTGTCTTTAAGCAACTATCTTCATGTTTCTTTATTTCTTTACTTGATTTGTTACTCCTTTGATTTTTGTGTCTCACTTTTTGAAGCATACCAAAGGATTTATGCATATGAAAGATTGAAAATTAATCGAAACTGTAATTTTATGGCTACAGACTATTGGAGTCATATGATTGTCTGGATAAATAAAAATTATCATTTTTGTGTTGGAAGGACTCTTAAAGTTATTCATTCAGAAAGTGAAAAGGCATTGGAGAAAGTGACACTTACTCAGGAAGCCAAGCCCCACCAACAGGCTGCTGGTGGTCATCTGTCTCAAAATGAATAAATGTGCTGGCAATGAATAAAAACAGATGTTTTCTTAAAGTCCAAACTCAGATGAACTTTACTCTTAATACTTGATTCCTGTGTACCCAGAACTCTGCCAGAGACCTCCTACTCCAGCAGTCTGTTCCTGAAGCATATAAGAAGACATTAAATAATGGATTTCTGATTTCTGATGCATTCTTTCTATTTATTTATTTGGCAACATGTAGGAAGCAACTCTCTTCATATGTCCTCTACCTTTATGCTGCTAAATGAAATATGAATTCAAGGCCAAGCAAGCTAAGAGTCTAACGAGTCCTAGATCCTGTAGTCCAGACAGCCTTATTGCTTAAGATAATCTTGGTATCCATATTTTTGATAAGGTAATTCAATATAAAATCAAGTCACGGGGAGGACTTGGACTAAGTAGTAGTAGCTATGTCCATGCTGTTACCAGGATTATTCTTAGAAGACACTCAAGTTGTCTCTTGCTAAAGTTATCAAATTCAGCGAGAGCCCATGTATGAGCACAGCCTCATGTTCAGAGAATCTGGATACACCTTTTAGTTTAAGTATAAACTCACTCTTATATTTAAAATACTATATAAGCAGAATTATGAAATAATGTAGAACTTGTGGGTAAATGATTGTATCTAATAGATACCACACTTTCAGGAGAAGTCAATGTAATTCTTACTAATATATCCTGTACAAAAAGTGCAGGGAAAGAAATACATGCCTTAAAAGTCAACAAACCTAGGATTTCTCAGAAAAATCTTTGAGCTGAGAGTTCTTTTAATCCATTTTGTAAGATCTGTGATGGTAAAAATGTGTCAGATGATTCCAAATGTCACAGTACTGCATAAAACAGATGTCTTATGAGAAGTCAGGTCCCAGAATGTCTAGTGTGTCGCGAACCTCAAATGCTACCTGAAATAATGCTCAGAAATGAAGAAAAAGAATTAATGCCAGCACTGATTGGTTGTATTATCAGGCAGCCAGGCATATTTTGCACTGTCATTGCTAAACCACATACTTTAAAACTTATTTAGTAGTCTAGAAAAATAAGAAGCAAATGTACAACCTAAATACTAAGAGGCCATGGAATTTTGCAATGACTGTAAGAAATACCTGTCTGTATTTGTAATGTTGTTGGCCAACTGAATACACAGTAGTTGCTCTCTTATTTAGTGTTCAGAATCTTTTTCTTTGCACATTCTGGGCACTGAATAGTTATGCATTATATTATTTGCTAATCATAACTGTTCTTCCTGTATTAAACTTTAAACTGCTTGCATATGTGATCCAAATCAGATCCCAAAGGTGAAAATCTTGCTCATCACAATATTGTTCTAGTTGCACCAACTCATATCAAATTTGCATATGCTACAAAAAAGAATTAAACAGGCTCCTAAACGAGAGACTTATGGCTTCTGATTAGCATCAAAAACAAAAGCATTGAAGTTCCCTGAGAGATACAGTGCTTCTGTTGTTTTCACCACAGGTATAAGCAATCAGAAATGCTTTGAGGAAAATAATCCCTTCTCATGAAGTCACTATCATAATTCTGAAATCTTGCTAAGTTCAAAGATACTAAAGATATAGTTAAATACTTATTGTGCATTTAGAATTAATGATAGAACTCCTCCATCGTAACTGTGGATGGTATGAGACTGAGACAAAAAGGATGTTTAGTATTCTTTCTGTTTTACCAGACTCACTAAAAAGGAGTACATATTTATGTACCTTCTTGTATTTCAAGATTTTTTGGATAAAGCAAACCATCTGAGAAATGCTGTAGAAGGGAGGTGGAGGTCTCAGTGATACTGTCTTTCAGTCTGAGATGAGGAAACTGGGTCACAGAAACTTAAGGGCCTTGGCAAAATCAGCTGCAAACCTTAGCGCTCATTATTAAATCTCATTTCTGCTGACAGCTGTGTTATATTTGTTTATATTTATAAACATGCAAAACTTTATATTTGCTGTAAGGATAGTTGCATACCTTTTCCATCTTTGCTTTGCTCAAATATACTTGTGAGAGCTATAATCTTACAGCACTCTTACAGTGCTGTAAAATTACTGTCCCATGAAGTAATAATAGCATTTGATTGACTGTAAAGACACATCAACGGAAGCGGCATGAAGTGATGTGCGCTATCAGCAGAAGTTCTGGGGCAGTGAAGAAAAGTCTTTGGCAAACGGATTGAAATCAACAAATATAGGCTGATGTAGAAATTACACTAAATTTCAAAACAAATATATTCCTTCTGTGTAAGAGACAGTGGCTAAAGGCTGAATGACTGCAAAAGGTGATATATTTAAACAGTAAAATGTATTCCTGTTTGTCACATCTGAACATACCCTAACTCTTGGTTGCTGGTTAATATTCTAGTAGTACAGATTTCATTGTAATTTTGATAAATGTTACAGAGTTAACTTCATACTTTTATATACCTACCTGTCATTTTCTAGGGTGTTTAGAGGTTGTGTACTCAATAACATACTATTAGAGCTTCCATGTTTCCCTTTGTGTTTCTGGACATCTTTAATTATGAAAATGTTTAACCTGCAAAACAAATAAGATCTGCAAGATCACCTCAGTGTACAGATTCATGTTATTACATTAAGATTAGTTTCAGAGGTAAACAAACTTTCAGCTCTAATATCCTAAAGACAGCAGTCACAGTCATGTCAATATTTGTTCACAAACCCGTGTGAATAAAGATCCCAATTTTCAGTTTACTGTGCTTTACCAACTTTGGTGGGGAATTGGGGTTCACAAGGAATGCAGAAATAAGACACTTTCAGGAAGTCTTGTTACCAGTAGGCATTTAATTCTAAAATTTGTCCGTAATGCATGTTGGTTAAACTGCCTTTTGTGTTTAAGAAGTTATGTCTAAGTGATACATTTTTGAACAGTAACATTCAGAAATGCAATACATAGTCATATATTTAGCAGTATGGACGTGTATTGCTGTACACATAGGTAGATATATGCACGTCATATATATACTTATGTATAAGTATGTATGTACTTACATAAGTAGAACCAAATAGGAGAAAAAGAAAAGCTGAACACTCCTTTCTAAAAGAAGTGTACACTTCAGTGCAAAGAAATGTAGCAGTGTTCTATTCATAGCAGTCTCTGACACAGCATTTAGCATGGCCATACAGAGACAGAGAGACATAACAAGTGAAATAACTGGAAAAATAAAGCACAACTGCCACAGACATTATGCAACATGAAGTAGTAAGATCTTCTGTTTGTAAAGGATGTGGTCTGGAAGAATAGCATACAGTCTGCAAGAGTAAGAGCACTTTTTTTTAAGGGTAGTATTACTCAGCAAGTTTTATATATATGAGTCAACACTTTTCCAGTTCTTTGGGGATTTCAGATGCTCAGTTTTAGCTGGCTCCAGGGTGTATACCATTTATGTGTTTTGTTGTTTGGTTGGTTTTTTGAAACTGACAAAAGTACTATTTCTGAGGGAAAAAAAGCAAATTAGTAATAACAACTAGGTGACGCTTTGAACCATTTAACTTCTGAAGTTTATAATAAAGAAACTGAAATATGATTTCTCCCTGTCATGGCTTTATGGCAGAAATCTTTCTATTCCTTTATAGTTGAGATTCTTTTCTGCTAAGCTGGTGAAGAAATTGTTCTATCAACCTTGCTGCAAAGAAAAACATAGCATCAGGCTACAGTCTCTTGCCTTGGACAACACCTCACTGAAGACAGTTTTGGTTCCTCAGAAATGCTGTTGCCTCTTGACACAAATGACTTTAGACAGCAACCCACTTTGTGCCAAGTGTTTCCAGCAAGGATCAAGAACAGAGCATGTTGTCACCTGCTCTGTGATTTCTTCCTTTCTCCCTCCTCTTTATTATTTTATCAGGGCATACAGCCAAGGTCTGGGCAATTTGACATTTCATAACCTCTCAGCTGTACTGCTCCTTTTTTCTCACCACACCCAGGTCCCATCTGTGCTTGTCCTAGCCCAGCTCATTAGCATCCACTGGGCCTGGCCAGGCAGCCATCTGCTGAGACCCTGAGCCTCAGCATTTGCCCATACTTCAGACACATTGCCAGGGGCTATCTTCTCTGTAGCTGTGCCAGGGACTTGCTGCACTCCTGGCTCATCCTGGTGGATCTCCTCAGCCCCAAGCCCACACCCCTACGCCTGTCCCACATCTGAAGTGGTGCCATGAGCTGCACCTCTTCATTATGCTCTAGGTTCATTCTCATGGTCCTCCCTTGCCTCAGGTCTCCCTCCTTCATGCCTACCTTACCCTGGAACCCTGCCTTGATATCTCCCTTCTCACCTCACCTGGTTCCCATCATCCTCCCAGCCCCTAAGCTTTACTCCTCCGTATCTGCTTAGACTCCAAAACAGCACTGTAGCAACAGCTCCTCATTGCTGCCCTGCCTGTCCTACCACCTCTCTCAGTCCTGAATCCTCATGCTGCAGCCTCACTGGAACCAGAACTCATCCCAGTACTTCAGGATCTGTGCCTCCTGTCATTTTTGCCCTTGCTGGTTAAATACAGTTTTTCAGAAGCCAGCATCACTTTTACATGGTTCCTCAAGCTTCATCTCTCAGAGAACAATGTCCTGCTAATAGCAAAGCAGATGAAGATTGTGGTCATCCCTAGGGTGTGACTGAAAAGCAGTTGCATCTTATGGCTATTCTTCCATCTTTCACTACCTCCTCCATCTAAGACATAGTCCATGTCTCAGAGCAAGACAGGGTGTGGATTTACTTTTTAAATTTTTACTATCAACAAGCTGAATATATAAATGAAATAATTTGACTTCTTTTTTGTTTGTTTGCATCCGTTTTACATGCAGGAACTCTTGGACGTTTTGATTTACCAATGCTGAATACATATTATGAAACTATCTGTTCAATATTTGTTCAAGATGTTTTGAGAGTCATATTGTCAGAAACAAACACCTACATTTGCTCACACAGCAGAACCAGACACCAAAAAAAAATGAAAAAAAAAGCAAAAGAAAAAAGTTGTTGAATAACTTCAATATAAAAAAAAATGTATTGTAACTGGCATTTCATAAATTAAGAAGGGCTGAATCAGATAAAGAAATCATTATTCAATCAGCTTCACTTTAGGAGGGAAATTTATACACCAAAACTACTGTTACAGTGCCTCAGAAGTTATTATTATATGGTCTGTATGCTGAGGGCATTGAAGAATGGATGGTATTGGTAAATAACAGCCTAAGTATACCTAAGTTGAAGTCTCTGTGTCAATATATCTTGGGTAAGTGTATTCTTACAACAGAAGATGAAATTTGTCATGGGTGAGTACAGTTTATTTCCCAAAATATCTGTGACATTCTGACAAAGGTGTCTCCATCCCTGTACAGGTTCGGGCACGAGATCTGACCTCTCCTCTCTCTCTCCTCTCTCTCTCCTCTCTCTCTCCTCTCTCTCTCCTCTCNCTCCTCTCTCTCTCCTCTCCCTCTCCTCTCTCTCTCCTCTCCCTCTCCTCTCCTCCTCTCCCTGCTGTAGTCCTTAGAGCTTTTGCTTCTGACCTTGGAGTTATTGAAACACCAGTTGTTTAGTTTTCTGCATTCCACCAAGTTTAGTGTACAACATGCAATGTATATTAACTGAGTCAAAAGAGGAATGGACAACTGCACAAAGAAAATTTTTCAGTCAGTATTAAAAAGCGCCTTCACTGATCCCTAGAGGGAAGGAAGTGAGATTTACACATAAGGATTTCCAAACAATACAAACTTGCAACAAACATGACTATGAGCAATAATACGACTTCCTTCCAGTTATCAAAATTACTGATACTTCCAGAAATCCGAAGTGTTCTAGAGTACTAATGTACCAGTGTTGTGTCACAGAAAAGCCTAAAAAGCAAGCTGCAAGAGGAAAGGCATGATGACTGGCTTGATTTACAAACATATTAACAGGAGAGCTTTAAATCTATGGTACAAATAAAGACAGACTTCTTGTCCACACTTGCAGCTTAGAATGTTTGGAAAATAAGTATCCTGATGTTTTTAATTTTAAACAAAGGCTTCAGGCACTCCCCAGTAACAAGACTTGAAACGTGGAGTACAGTTTGTTAATATGCATTAAAAACTTGCAGCTACTTCCCACAGACCTGACCAGATGTTATTTAACAGGCTACACCTTGTTGTCTGTGGCTGAAACACTATTTACTTTGGACCCCACCGCTTGTTTCATAACCCTCTTAGAAGAAGTGCGATAAGAAATGCAGACCACACATGCTAAAATTCTTTAGATTATAGCTGTTACCCTTTTCAGAGCATCACAGACACATACAGTGTGTTTCTCTTGGACTGTGTCTTAGTGAGAATGGAAGTTGCAGCATTCTGTGGAGAGCTGGCATGCAAAACTATCTTTCTCATGATTTAAAAAAATGTACATTCAAGGAAATCAGGCCCCCGCTGTGACTCCCACTGATGTGAATGTTGAAACCACTTTTCAGATAGCTGATTCCTCAGTGAAAAATATCACAGTTGAATGTTTTTATTCAGATTACATTATCTAAAATAAATATATTGTGGTTTGATGCCTCTTTCCATGGTTCAAAATTGAATTTTTTTTTAATATATCAGCTGGAAATAAGAGAACTGATGTACAGTGGCCACTATTTTTAGAACTTCAACCATCTTGTTACATGAGTATAATCAGTGCTATAACTTACATATAATATACGTATTTTTCTCATTGTACTGCTGGATTTACATTCATTCTTAACAGGCCATAGTTGAGTTAATATAATGAACAAAACCATGTGTGGCAAAGATAGCTTGCCTTTTATACAAAGATCTGAGAGTGCTTTACAACAGCAGAAAAGCACAGCAACTCCCGGATTTCCAGGGACTAGGACTGAGGCAAGGAGAGGTGAAGATACTTGTTTGACAGCAGTTAGTGAGGCATGGAAGAAGAACTGAAAAACTAAATGTCAGATCCCTATATATGACTTCACGTCAAACAATCATATGGTAGCATGCTGTGAATTCAAGTCTGTAGCATGACCAAGTGTGCTTCAAAATACTCCACTCTCAGCAACAGGAGCTAGGCCACCACCTGGCCTACAGATTTCTGTGGTTTCAAAGAAAAGTCAGGAACAGAACAGAATCACCTCTTGCCTCGAACTCTCAAACTGCCCATAGTTACAGGCATAGAACAGAATCAAATTTTAAATCAGTTTGCTGGGGCATGTTGTTTTCTGAGTCAAGTGTTGACAGATAACAGGATTGCTATTAGCTGCTTAACTGACTTCGTAAATACAGAAATTTGAAGCATAAAGTTCAAAGGTTAATGGGGTGAAGAACGACACTTTGTGTGAGTAAGACTTTGCATGATTAGCCCATAGATGTTAGTTTTGTATGATGCCCACAAGTTTCCCTTACCAGTAGACAGGACAGATCATGGGAATTCCCAGGCACATGTACATCCTTTGCGTTTTATAAGCTTCATTAAACAGCTAGCATTATCTGTAACACTATGTTGTGCAAACATGTTACGTGAACAGGAAAATGGTATTATACTGCCATTGCTCAGAGCATTTCAAATTTTAGTCACTAGAAAGGAGGTCAACATCCGATTTGCAAAAAATATCTTTCCACAACGAAACATGGAATGATTGCTGCAAAATGTTGTTTCCATAAATAGCTGCTCAGCAAAGATATTTTTATCTTCCATCAAATGTTCTTGTATCACGTATTACCTAATAGTTTACTTTGCTGTAACGGCACACAGTTTCTGGGAATACTGTACTCTCGTAGAACAGTAGTAAAATGGCAACTCTGTTTTACTGTATGCAAATTAACAAAGTACAGTAGCTATCTCATAACTTTATTGATAAAGTGTGAATTAGGGATACTGTTATTGATACCGTACACAACAGCTATTTAATATTCCTGAGTTTATGTAAATGTTATAAAAATAATACTGCAATGATACCTAGACATTTTTTGTACATTTCTCTGTCTCAACGCCTACTACAAAAGCAATACTGTAATCTCATTTTACATAATGCCACAAAAATGTTGTACAAAATAATATTGCATATGTACTGCATCGGCATTCTGTAATAAGCATTATGATAGCAGTGAATTAGTTGTTATTACAGAAGTATTACTTGAAATCTCAGAAGAGAGAGATAAACATAATCTTAGAAATGGAACATAATTAACTTCAATACTATAAGATACATAGTACGTATACACTGCTATCAGTGGAAACACTGCTGCAAAGTGCTTAAAAATCATATTACGCTATATATCAATACCTTAAGTAGCAAGAGGCAAATGGCTGGAGCCCTGAAGAGTATGGCTGACCAATGACATGGAGCTGCCCGGCTCCTGTTTTTAGCATACAACTGCTCTAACTAGCTGAACTTCATGAATATGCGCAGAGTAAGCTGTTACAGGACAAAGTCTGACATATAACATGTAATGATTTATTTTACTTTTCTTTTTTATGATAGGGAAAATTAGAATGTCATGGAAAATACTTCACAATTCATGGTTCTTCACTCTGAAATGGTACCATGTAATGTTGGATCATTAATAGAGTTGGTATTATTTTTCTAGATATACAGCATTAAATTAGGGCTTGCAGAACTTGGCCACAGTTCTTAGCAAATATTTCAGCTACTGGACTCATCCTGAAAGCAGCAGTGCCTATAGGGGTGACTACATAATTTCTATGATTTAGAGCCAGTCATATGTGAGTTTCTCATCTGTGCTGATTCAGTATAACTTTAATGAGGATGAATAAACTGTATACGTAATTCATGCCATCACACATTCTGTAGCACTGTCAGACTGCTGGTTCCATGGCTGCCTTCCACTCACTGTTGATTTTCTTCTCATGAGTAATTAAAGTGAAACTTTAATTGAGCGGGTAATTTATGAGAAGTCTTGAATTATTACAGTGAAGACTACAAGGTGGACTTATAACTTGTGTAAATTTCTCTGCTGGCTGCCTGTGTTGTGGTTGGGAGCGTTAGGCTGGGTAAATTTGAACAGACTAGATGATCTAATGTCTTCTCTGTATAAAACCTGTTATTTTTAAGAGGAAAAAAAGAAGGAAATATATGCTGCTGTCCCAGCCTTACTATACAGTAAAAATAAATAGTTTTAAAAAGACAACCATCAAATACAGATAGAATTGTATACGCTTCTAAAGTTGTGTACAACAAATGTCTAGACAGAGTAAACCCATAAAATTAGTCTTAGTCATGAATGAAATGAGCGGAAAGCAGTTCCCGAAAGTCCAAAACTAAAATCAACAACAAAATAGCACTTAGGCCACTCAGATGATCCTGTAAACAAAAGGGTGCTCTGTGTCTGGGTTTGCTATTGGGAGTTCACAGTCTTCTGTGCTGAAGTCAAAGATCAGAGCTGACTGAGAGTGACATCCTGCGGGGAAATCTGTGGCAGCAGCAGCTGCTGGACTTAGCGGGACTTAACCCATGGGTGTCCAACCTTTTGGCTTGCCTGGGCTGCACTGAGTGAAGCAGAATTGTCTTGGGCTGCATATAAATATAGAATATATTTAATATAGGTAAGTAACAAAACCTTTAAATATATTTTTAATCAAAATGTAAAAAACAGAGAGTGAAAAAACATAAAACTAGTGGGATATTTCACTTTGTTTTTGTGAAACTAATATGTCAGTGTTCAATGGAAGTGGTTGCAATTCTTAGTGAATTCCTTACTCTTATTCCCAAATTCCTTTATCAACATGGAAAGCAAGGTTGCATATTTTTCAGTGTTCACGGGACTGTATTTAGGCAACGTGTCAAAATGCATGAAATTATTTGCCATAACTTGAGCTTTCCATCAATTAAGTTTTATTTTGAACACTACTATGGTTTGAAACATAGCACAGAAAAGTTGATTTTCACCTTGAAGGTCCATGTTTAATTCACTTAAATAAGTGGCCAAATCCACAAGAAAATGCTAAATCTGTGAGACATTTTTCATCTTCTATTTCTGGTGCAAATTTTCCTTTTAATTCTACAAATGACTTGATTTCAAGTAATCTTGCAAAACATAAAATCTTTTTAGCATTTTACCCCAACTTAGCCAGCTTACTTCAGAAAAGTAAATGATGTCCCCAAAATCAGCATCAATACTTATAAGGAACTCCTGGAATTTGTGATGATTCAGTCTCTTGGACTTAATAAGATTCTCAGTTTTGATGACAATTTGCATGGCATTATCCATTTTTAAAGCTTTTGCACACAAATTTTCTTGAGGTTCGATGCAGCGATATTTCATCGAACACGAGTTGTTGGTGGAAATTGCATTGACTTCTATTAATTTGACAAGTCCCTCTTTTTTACAAACCATTGCCAAGGCACCATCAGTAGCTATACTTGATATGTTGATAAAGGTTACAGAAAATCACTTCAATGTATTTTTTGCTGCTTCGTACAAATAAAGAGGTTTTTTCTGACTTTTAATGACACCTAAAGAAGCCATTTCTCCCATGATATTATATTCATTGTTGATACCTTTAATGAAAATGGCAAGTTGAGCTGCATCTGCAGAATCAGCACTTTTATCTATTTCTAAAGCATAAAATTTGAAATTAGCAGCTTTACTCTCTGGATTTCTTTTGATAGATTTTCCTATTTCTTCAATTCACCTGGCTACAGTCTGGTGAGACAAAACTGATTTTAGAAAAATCAGAGTTTTTTTTTATCAGGATAAATTATATCTGCCTTGCTTTCTAAATATTGATTAATAAACCCATCATCGGTAATTTTTTTTTTTGCATTCAGATTTGCTACTGCATACTTAGCTTTTATAAGAGTCTGTTTGAGTTTTATCTTTTTAAAAATATTTTGTTGAGACAACAGAACTTTTTCCAATTCTACTGTTTTCTCATCAAGAAACATTTCTTGATATCATTGAACTTGGCAGTGTGTTTCTGCATGTAAAGTATTTTCAAATTGTAATCTTTGAAAACCAACAGTTTCCCTGCAAATTAAACAGTGTCATGTTATTTGTCTTGACAAAATAGCACTCATCTGTCCTTCTTTCATTGAACACTCTTCCCTCATCCCCATTTTTTCTTTTTTAGTTCTTTTGAGATACCATTAGATAGGTTGGAACGTTAGTAGCAGCAATCACCGTGTTCTACTCAACAAGCGCCACAAGCTTGTGCCTTGTGTAATACACACGGAGTTCAATGTGACTGAGTGTGTGTGACAGAGAGGAGGTGTCATCACTGCAGTGCGCCTTCCCCATGCCCTAGTTTCAGCCCAGAAAGTGCCAGTCGCACACCCATGTTGGGTTGGTGCTGAGCAATGAGGGTGCGCCAGCATGGGGCATGGGGAGGCTGCAGCATGGGCTGGGCCGGGCTGTATGCGGCCCATGCCTGCCTAACCTCAAGCTCCACTGCACAAGACTTTCCTCTAGTCCTTGTAATGAATACATTGCTTATTGTTGTGTTGGTAAAAACCATATTGCCCTAGACTCCACCCAGTTAATGGAAAGCTCTCATTGTTTTCACTCAGAACTAGACCTGACTACTTTGGTCACAGAAATTTCTACAGACTCCACACAGTTCAGACTGATGCCTTTTGCTAGCTACCTACCTATTTATTTTTATCCCAGGTTATTTCCTGTTTCCTTTGCTGCTCTCTAGAAAGCCCTCTGTCCTACCTTCCATTTACATATTTTACAGAATAAGACAGTCCTCACTTTTTGAGTTCTCTGAGACTCAGCCAGTTCCCTCCCCTGGCTTTTGCCAAGTGCTGTCAAGAGCAGTGTATGTACTTCTCTTTCTCTGTATTGATGCACTCAGATATAGTGGCATGTCTACTCTCTGGGCTGGAGAGGAACAATAACAGTCCTGCACAACAGATACATTTCCAAATTAAGCTCTTTCCTCTTATGCCACCTGTGCCATTCACCAGTCAGAACACTCAGTAGGTACACTGTAATTCTGACATTCCACAAAGCTGCAGCTCTAGTGCCATTTCTTGTCTGGGCTTGTATATAAAGTAACACCTAGTCCAGAAACAGTGATCCTCTTGCCCTTGAAATGACTCGGCTCTGAGGTTTATCAGCTCCAGCTCAGCAAACACTCAAAACTTTCCTAGGGTCAGACTGTACCCTACCTTGTGTATTGACAATACTGAAAGGGCTCTTTGTGCAGATCTCTGCTTGCTTGTGCGGAAGCTGGAACAAATTAACTTTGTGGTGTTACACTCCTCTCTTGAATGATTCATGTGGTTGGTAAATCACAGGAGGGGTGGTCATTAGTGGCAGCAAGCTGAAGCTATGTAGCTGGGCCACACTGTTCCTCTAAATCCCTGGGTAATCTACTCAGTAATCAATATTCTGAAACAGAAATAGAGCCCCTCAACACACTTGAGATATCCACGAGGAGCTGGAATTGATGTTCATTGGAAGCTGGAAATAATAGGGCATATACCTTATTGATGGATTATTAGTTTGTTAAATTTAAGTGACTTAAGGCTGAGATATGAAACATCTCCAGAGACACATCAAATGACAAGAAAAAAATGTGTTTAATATTGTTTATTTTATCTTCTGTGCATTTTCATTCGTGATTACCTGGATAACATAGTTTATTTTCCAGCTGTAAACTTATTCTTCTGTAGATTTGTCAGAGGGGATTTCATAGATGAGCAAACAAAAGCTGACACACAGCATCATAAAGACACTAGGTAAAACCCTGAAAAGGGTTGAATTCCCAAATACCTAAGACAGCGCTCTGCTATCTGATTCACTGGAGAAAAATGACAGCACTAGCAAGTTGATCAGAGATCTGGTCAGGTGACTGGAGTTGTTAGCTGGGCCAGAGTACAACAGGACACTTTCAAGTGAGTTCTGTGGAAGTTTGCTGAGAGCAGTGGAAAGGAGATACTCTGCCTGTGAGAGGGAGTGGTGTTAGCAGACCCAGATTCTTTTACTCTTTTCTCACAGTCTTAATCTTTTATGCACATTCAGGACTTCTGTTATTGCTTGCTTAATCCCCACATAGTTTTCATGCATCTCAGATCTACTGTCATCTTTCCTGGCCAGCTGTACATTTCCCTAACCTGCAGCTGACCTCTCTTAGCTTTCAGGGTCCTTTTTTGTCCCAACCTCACCTCTCTTTTCCAGCCATCTCCTCCTGGCTCTCAGACTCACTCATGCCCTTTTCTGCCTTTTATCCTGCATGCTGTCCTCTCCCTGGCTGTCATTTCCCTGCCATCAATGCCACCTGCCGTTTTGCTGTAAGCCTTCCAGTGTCTTTGCTGAGCCAGTCCTGGCTTTCAGGCTGTCACAGCCACAGTGGCTCAACACAGGCATAATGACCCACTGTACAGAACATTAAGTTAGATGGTTTAATGAGCCTTCCTGATACTGGCCTTTATGAATCCTCTGATCCTTCTCAGAGAACTCCTAGGCCCTGATTTCCTTACTCACCATGGTATTCCTTATCTACTGCAAGAAGCAGTTTACCACCAACAATGACTCCTCCTTTTGGTTTCTTGGCATTCAGCTCAGAATCTTTCTTTGTCTGCTGTGACTGGACACCACCAAGACAGTCACTGATACAAAAAAAAAAAAAAAAGAAAAGAAAAAAAAACAGTGAAAATATGTGGTAGACCAGAAGCAGGTTTCAGGGTAGTCCAAATAGTATCAAGCAGGTTCAGGAGTATGCCGTGCAGACACAGTCTTCAGACTGCTTAGCTTCTTTATGGAATTCAGCAAGATGACTGAGCCTACAGTGTGATATTTTAGTCATTTGGGCAAATGTGGATGAAGTTTCTCAGACACGAAAAGAAGCAGAAAACACTTCTTGTCTATTTGAAATCTCTGGTCCAAATAATGTATCAAAATTTCTTTACCACTACTCTAAAAGGACAAATTATTGGACTTATTTAATATAGATACAGATATACTGTATAATAAGCAGATACAGTCTGCTTCTCTTCTTTCATTCTTAGAAATGACTGAATGGTTTGGGATGAAATTGTCCAAAACTCTTGAGCGCTCACCATGAGAAATTTCAGGCTGAATGGTTCAAGTGAGGCAAAGTCATAAATAACATGTTTTAGAGTAGAAATTGTCAGAAGACCTGACAAACATCTTCAACACAGTAAGCGGCGTTACATTCTATCTCTGGGTGTTTTAGTTCTGGATATTCCAAAGCCATGCAAGGAGAACAGTGTCTACTTGTTAAACTGCTGTATATAATCAAGATCATTTGAGAGTAATGGAAACTGGGCCCAGCTGCACCTCCTCTAATTAGGCAGAAGATGTTTGCTTTTAGGGTTCACTTTCTCAGTTGTGTCCTGCAATTAAAGTCATGGGTCTCTGTGTCCTGTCTGACGCAGAAGGGGATACAGATAGGGGTAGTCATCTCACTTAACCAGTCTAGCAAGGTACCGTCTTGCTCTCATTTAAAACCTTCCTCTCCCAATCCACATTCCTGCCCCAGTTTCAACCAGGTAAGTTTATTGGTAAGGAAGAGGAACAGGTGACATCAGGGCTTGTTCTCTGTGAATAAACACTGCCTGCATAAGGAATAACAAGAGCCTTGTGATTAAAGCAGAGGCTTGGAGTCAGGAAGCTGGAGTTTATGTCTGTTTTTCTTCTATATATATTCTAAGTGACTTTGTGACAAACCCTTGAATTTAAATCAGATAAAAGTGCCTGTGAGTTTTCAGTATTTCTGTTGCTGATGTTGATGAACTTGTCTGAAGCTCTTAAAAACTGAGTAATTTTGAAAATGTACATGTTAATCTCCCTTCCCTTGGTTGCCCCATCACAACATACCAAGAAGTTTGAATGTTTACTGTTGTAATTCACACGTAGATCACTGTGAGTTCCTGGATACACTACCATGCGTGAAGTACTAAGACCTTAATTATTGTATGCCTTTACAGGAAGCATTACATACACTAGAGAGCAGTGAAGGCTCATAGGTGAAGGCAGGCACACGTCACACTAATCTCCCAGCAAAGTGTCTGTGGTTGGACACAAGACTTAAATGTAGTGTATTATAGAAGTCAGTGTCTTGTACATGTTGACCAGAAGGAGACCAAAGACTCCAACTTAAGCTTCTCACCAGAGAGGACAAGCCAGCGTACACCTCTGTAGCCAAGTCTTCAGTGCTCTCATGAAAAGAACAATTCTGCTGTCCAACACTCCTTTTCCAGAACTCTTCTTTATCCTATTTCTATCTAGGTTAAACTGGATACATCTCACAAAATGACAGTTCTAAAACTCCCTGCTCCCTGAGTAGTTCAAGCACTCAGTGCTGAACTACTGAGCTGCAGAACCAGGCTCCTTCCTATGCTCTAAAACCTAACGTGTCTCTGTCCACAAAAAGGTGAACACAAATTGGGCATGGAGTATTCTTTGCCTCAGGGAACATACTGGACAGAAAAAGACCATGGACAGAACCCATTCCCTCCCTGCTCCAGTGCCAGCCATGCAGCTGTTACAAACGTGACATGACCATCACCATCAGTGCAGATATCTCGAAGCGATGGGAGAGAATCTTCATGCCGTTAATGGGCCTAGGCCATTTGGGCCCCTGCAGGATTGGATAAATAACAGCTCTCAGTGTTGGGCTTTAGATATGGGTTTTTAAACCTCTCTTCATATCTGAGCCTTGCTTCCCGGAGTTCTCCTCAATTGGAGCGTGAAAACCTGCACTTGCCAGGGCCTGGGCAGCGCCTTAGCGCCGCGCTGTGACTCCGGAGCGGGGGCACAGCACCACCCAGCGACACGCGGCGAGATTACCCGCCTGCCGACTAGTGGAAACAATGTGAACACAGAAACTCCGAAAAAAATCCCCACAAACAAAATACCTTATTTATTAAGCTATTTTTAATCCTGTTCCAATCCAGAGTTCCCAGTATAAGATAACTTTTCCCAGGTTGAAAGAAAACACGAATCTTGGTTCTGCTCGGTAAAAGCAGGCCTTACTCCCTGTTCTGGGGCTCTTCCACGAACTTCAGCTCCTTGGAATCTGCGTGCTGATAAAACATTTGTTCCTCTTGCTGTTTTCCTTTATGTACAATAAGAACATAACACAAAGCTCGAGGAGAATCCTTCAGAAAGGGGCAGGCCAGCAATGGCAGCCAGGAGCAGAGCCGGTGGCCGTTGACTCCAGCATCGGCTCTAGGCATGGCGTTCTGCTTTCAGAAAGGTCTTAATCACACGAGGTGGTTACTCCTTGTGCCTGAGCTGCAAGTCATTAACACTTTTGGTTGTTCTTCTTGTTATAATGAAAATACTACTCGTCCCTTCCAGGAAAAAAAAAACAACTTCACATGAACTTTCACATTTGCTTTTCAAGGTGTCAACGGTTTTTGGGCGTTCGGCCCGGTTCCGTGACGAAGGGGACGGGGGACCCATGGGCCCACGCCCCAGGAAAAGGGGAAAAGGGAAAAGGGTAAGGAAATGGCCCTGAGAGCAAAGAACAGCGGCAACAATCTGAGGAGAAACAAACTAATTTACTAAATAAAATATCGGAATGCAAAACAACACACTATAATACAATATAATTACAATTTAAGCTGATAAATCCAATACAGAGAGAGAGAATGTCCCAAAATCAAGGTAGGCCTTATTCTACTACTGACGATAAGACGGCTGGAGAGCGAGGTGCTGCCAAGACGAGAGACGGCGGAAAAAAGGGACGAGGTCTCGTGATCTGCAAGTTTTTATACTGCGAGCTTTTATCTTTTCCCTCCGGCTGGAAAATGGTAACAGAGGAGCAAAGTGCCATGGGGAATGTAGTAGTCCTTCTCTTCTGAGAACCAGGTACATTCACTACATGATGTTATGATGTGGAGTACCAATAACCGAAAATCATAAAACCATGACACAAGGGAAAATGCCTTTTTTTTTTTTAATATGTTTTTAAAGTGCAACAGTGCAAAATGAAGGAAAAGTTATTTGTCCATTTAGGATTTGCAGACAGAAAGTAACTTTTGCAACATGGCATCATTAAATGTTAACATTTTATTCAAAGTTTCACACAAATCATGAAAACTCTACAAGCTGATGAATGATGAACATTACAAGGTACAATGCAGATAAAGACAAGAGCCATGAGCTGGCTGGAAATTGAGAGGTTTAGGAAATCCTTTGTAGAACAGAGTTAGAAACCCTTTATGTAATGCTTTCAAATATAAATCTGGATTGTACTGAGCTCTGTTAAATAAGTAAAAGTCAATTTAAGAAGCACTGCGCGGGTTAACCTTTTTTATGGAAGCGTATTTCCAGTTAGCTTAGAAGGAGCCTGCAGTGCTCTGAGGCAGAGATTCACTCTTTAAAAAAATCAGTCTATCGACAGACCCCAGCTCCTGGTATTGGCAGTTCCATCAGTGCTGGTTTGCCACCACCATTTCATTCTACATTTTCACCTGAGTCACTTTTTCTGGGCAAAGCCAGCCCTGCGTTCTGCCTTCTGTACCAGACACACCACTTCTTCAACAGCTGTTCAAAACAGCTTCAATTTAATCCAATTTTATTGCAGTTGCTGATTTTCTATTCGTGGAAGAACATATTTCTCAGCTGACCACCATGGTGGGGAACAACAACGTACTTTCACCGTCTTCTCAATGTGCAATATCGGCTTTCTCTATTTCACACCAATACACAAACTTTCGTCTCTTTCAGGGCGCGGACGCAGCACCGCGGCAGCTCAGCCCCAGCCCTCACCACCGAGCTCCGCCCGCGCTTCCGCCGCGCGCCCTCCGGCACGAGCCGCCCTCCGGCACGAGCCGCCCTCGTGCGCCACGGCCACGGCGAGACGAGATGAGATGCAGCACGCGCGGCTGCGGCGGGACGGGGTGGCAGCGCCCAGCCGCGGCGGCGGGAGGAGCTACCCGAGGTGCCGCTGCCCGGCCGGGGCGCTCCTCCCGGCG
>NC_034415.1:13497257-13507163 GCF_002078875.1 Numida meleagris | reverse complement strand
TGGGCGGGGGGCGGCGGGCTCGGTGGGGTAGTGCGGCCGAGATGCCCCGCTCCTGGGATCGGGGAGCTAGCGGGCGTCGGCAGTAACTGCAGGGTTGTGCTTTCAGAAAATCAGTGACGTTTGAAACTTGACTTCACTTTCACAGGTGTTTTGTTTGTCTTTCGTTTTAGGAATCTGGAGACTGTGTTTCTGAACTAAGAGAATGGAGACCAGTCATTTCTAGAAACTGCACAGACCCTCTCTGGCTGCTCCTCTTCTTCCTTTTCTGGGCTGGTTTGGTAAGCGTGCGTTTCCCAGAGAAGAAAACGAGAGCCGCAGTTCATGGAGCTCCGCGCCGCGTGCGAACGGCGAGGGGCGCGCTGCGCGGCCGGCCCTGCTGCGCCATAGCGTCCCGCGCAGGTGCTGCGGACGCCGTGTGTGTGCACGGCTGGGTGACTGGGAGTTCCCTTTCTGAGAACGAATCCGGGCTCTGACCAGACTCTGATTACTTGTTATCTCTCTGCAGTTTTTATCTTGCCCCGTGTCTCTCTTCCCGTGTGTCAGCTCACTGTCTGTCCTGTGCCCAGGGCAGCGTGCAAGCTTTTAGGCGCAGGCTTTGTCTTTGTAAGTCTGAATGATTTTCATGACATCTCTGAGTCCACTGAAGAATGAATATGCTATTTGCCAGTTTTAGATTGAATTCCTAAGAGCTCTTTTGAAGGAAGCTAGTGCAGAGGAATATATGCGCATCCTGAACTGTGTGTAAGCTGCACTTTGCAGTTGGGGTGAGGATTTTGGATTTTTGTTTTCTCTGACTGTTCTTATTGCTCAGTTTCTGTGCAATAGTTTAGTGCATAGATAGCTTTGTTTTCTTTTGTTGGATCTAATTTTTTAAAGATTATATGAAAAAGGTGACACTAATTTGTTTCCATAGTGGAAAAAAAATTGAAATCTCATGAGCGGCTCTGTGCAAGTGCATATTACTGGCACGTTGAGATTGACATGCCTCCCAGCAGTCACTCAGCCATCTCTTACTTGGCAATATTTACGGTTTCTATCCAGCTTTCTGAACTTAAAAGTAGTACATGCTCACAGTGTTTGCCATGCTGATGGCAGTGGACGTTAACTTCCCTCTTTAGAAGGATTGTCAGAATTTTTTTTTTTGAAAGACCATTTCAAGTTGAGTTACAGTGTCATCTCCTTTTGTTTCCTTTGAAAACTATTCGATTTTCAACATACTTTCTATGTAAATAAATAGGATCTGAAAATAATCTGTTATTGTAATGAGCATCACGTACACAAGTAGTACGTCCTCTTTAACGATGGCATCTCTGCAAAGATCACCATGTTAAGAGAGTGTTAACATACAAGCATAATTATAAATAGAATTATTTAAATAATTACACTGGAAATGCAAGCACTGATGAGAATACGTTGAGGACCAAGGAAGTACATACTTACTCATGTATGAGACTCAGTTTTTGCTTAGATCCTATCTTTAGACACAAATTAAAAGTAGAATAACAAAGGCACTAGACCTTAATTAGTAAAGCTGTTGTGCTGGATCTGATATGTAAAACCTCTCTCCAGCACAGCTAATATTCAACTGCTCCGTGCAGGGTGGTAGTGGTTAATGTGGGCTGAGAAGTCTTGCAGCTGCCAGCAATTTGCATGTGGCCGCTGAGCCAAGAGCTTTGTCCTTGGTGTATGTGAAGTGTGGTTTGCACTCCATGGGACAGAGGAGATGATTAAATCACCAAGTTCTCCAGTGGCCAGAGTGCTATAAATAAGCTGTGGGGAAAAGTGCTCAAGACTTCACCAGCTTCACAGAAGAATTACTGCTTCTTGGCACTTGGAAAAGTTCTTTTCAAAGAGCGTTTTGGCCCTGATTACTTGGGCAGAGTTTATGCTGCATTCCTAGGCAGAGTGTCTTATGCTGTCCAAGTGTTGCTGCAGCTCAGCCAGCAGGGAAGGTGTCCCTTGGGTTTACTGGGATCTGACCTTTGGTGCTGGGGCTTTGGTCGAGCAGCAGAGCATCTGTAAGGTCAGTGCAGTAACACCCAAGTCCACTATGTGGCTCTGTTGAGGTTTTTCAGATGCAGTCAAGAATGCATATTCCTGAAATTTCACCTAATCTGCATTTTAACTATACTTGTTTTTAAGGTATATCTTTGGTTAAATTCAATATTTCAGCAGCTCAGTATTTCAGCAGATATGTTGTCCAGGTGTGTCTTGAAGGGCACTCTGAAAATTGAGAAGCAGTGGCTACATAGGAAAAGTTGCTACCTGAGTGACCTTGCCCAGTGACACACAGAAACTTTGGCATAGGCAGGATTTAGTACCTTACTTCTTTTCAAGCATTTTAATCAGAAACTCTCTTCCTTCTTCTGTGATACTCTGCTAAATTAATTGGTATACTTTCTGCAAGACCAGAGAGAGGTCCAAGGGCACAACTGGTCTGAACTTGTCCTCATGACTTGCTCTGGCCTTGTGCAGAGGGGTGAATTTTAGATTTAACAGTTTGCTTTCACAAGGCAAAAATACATAAGTTGGAAGGAATATTTATTGATTGGGAGGGAAAAGCTATCACAGCATGATTTCACATGAAAAAAAAACTGTTTTTATAGATGTTTGTAACTGGCTATGCTGTGATGGCTGGTGCTGCAGAAAGACTTGTGCTTGGATACGACAGCTTTGGGAACATATGTGGTAGGAAGAATGTTCCTGTGAAAGGGGTGCCCCTTTCTGGAAAGGACATGACTAATAAAAAGTAAGTACCTCAGATAATATCTAAATAAATGTACTGTTTGTGAACTGCACCTAACTTCATGATAATCTAGTTGTCAATCACATACGTATGTGCACACTGCAACTAAAAGGCAAATAAAAAGGTGTGGGAATGGTGCAAAATGGTGGGGGAAATGAAAAATATAAGATGGGTTTTTAAAATGTATGACATCGTTATGCTTTATGATGATTTCTTCTTAAGGAGGATCTTAGGGCTTCTGCCAAACCAGCAGTTGTTAGACAATGTGGACAAATCTTTGTATTTACAGAAGTTTAACGTTGAAGCTAGCAGTTGTTCTGCTGAATTCCACGCAAGAGAACTAATGCATGTAGAGGGGCACCCACCCACCTTGGTAGCTTCTGATCCTGTTAAAGAAATTAGGCGCAAAAATATAGCATGGTCTCAAATTGCTTCTTAACTTTCTGCTTCAAAGTCCTGTTGTTTCACTGTATGTGGAAAAAGTTTCATTTGCTTTGTAGCACTTAAAAAAGATGGAAAGAAAGCTCAGAATTGAAACCTATGAAAACTAGGAGGCTCGTTTTTTGAAATGAGGGTCTTTTTGTCTTTCTAGGTATGTGTTCTTTCTGAATTCATGCAGTCCGGAAATGCAAAGCCTCAGAATCAGTTCAGTTTCCTTGTGCGTGTCTAGTTGTCCACAAGAGCAGCTCAACTCTTTGGAAGACCTCCAGAGTTTTGCAAGGAACAATGGTGTGCAACAGGGAATATGAATATCTAATGTATCTGTAGAACAGTTGAGAAACTTTCACTTTATTATTCTTATGTTTGCTACACTAGGGAATTGTTTCTTACCGTCAGTTTCCTGAGCAGTCTATAGCAACAGAAAATAAATCCTCACCTCTGCTTTATTTCAAAGCCATAGTTTCTAGAAATGGTATAGCTCTCTTACGCAAACTGAAAAATGGTTGATTCATTCCTGGACAAGTCTGAGATTATCCAGCAGAAAACTGGCTGCTGAGAATGGCAGTGGATGAACTTAGCTCATGTGCTATTTGAGAAACTTGTCTAACTGGTTCTTTTAAATTTGATTAAAGGTGTAGTAGAATTATTAATTCCAGAGATGTACTGTCGGTGTTATCCTTTTTGATATCAGAGCCCAAAGTTTACTATTCCACATAGGATTTTTTTTTTTTATTCTGCTGTTGAAGGTGAATATGATGTGAGGAATAGCTATTGTGCAAAGGAGGCAACTCCAGTTTGTTCATTTCCAACACATAAATGAAGTAACCTGTGGCCATCCCTTATTCTGTAGTATATGTGTAAACTGCAGTCCATACAGACAGCAGTGGCTCTTTTCACTGGATGTTGGAATTCCACTCTTTTTGGCTTTGTGGAATGTTTTGGCAAGAGTTTCTATTTAAATTGGCAACATTTGTTTTAATTTCATTTTATGATATTTGGCCGTTATTTAGTTGTGTACAGAAAGCTGTAAACACCTGTGATATATAAATAATTTCACCATAACTGAATAAAATTGCATGAAATTCCATCCACATGCTAAAACTGCTTGCATGTTTGTGTCAAGGGAGAGGGCAGTGTTGCATTTTGAGTGGCTTGAATGCATCCAGCATTTCTTTCCTAGTGGCATTATGTAACGGAGCAGAGTATTATTAGCAGAGTACCTGGCACTGTTCAGCCCAGAGAGCAGGAAATATTAAGCTTCTGAATAGACATATGTTCTGCTCTAAATTACGAGGGGTCTATTCCATTGTGGCATCTGTCAGTTTAGGTTTTTTTGTCTTAAGGAATAAGAGTTCAGAGCTGAAGTATTGCACTGTGGAACAAACAGTGTGCTTACCCTCCATGAAGATCAGTGAGTGGTAGTTATAGTTAAGTCTAAAAGACAGAAGGTGCCATCAAAGTTGCTATGGATTTACCTGGTAACTAATTTTAGTTTATGTTCCTTCTAGAATGTCAGTGATGAATGTGGGATCAAAACAGAAGTGTAAACAAAACTTAGTGTGTTTTTCTCCAGAACTGTAACTAATGTTAATTTTCCATTTCTTTAATTTCTTAGGTTCTTGTCTTTGTGTTTACAACCTGAGCATTTCCAGTTACACACTAAATCCAAAGGCAGCTGAGCTGTGTCCCACGCTGCCAGTTCCACCAAGGTAAGAGCTGCTGGATGCTTTACAACACCCTGGTTTCTGCACAGCTTATTAAGGATTCTTAGTTCCCCATATTCTGTAGGTGGCATGATGCCATGTAAAATCAGAGTGGTTGTGCATTGTGTATTTTGGTACATATATCCTTATGGGTTTTTGTGTGTGCCTGAGAACACACCTGCGTCCTGTCCTGGAGAATGAACGCTGCATTCTCTCCATTCCTCCACCCTTTAGAGATGTTTGGTCTCCAAATCAGTGACAGAGAACTCCAAGTGAGAAGTGACCTATTTCCTGCACAGACTTTTGCTCTCACACTCAGTGCTCAGAAAAGGAGCTATGCTCTCAGACCTTGATTATTATCCTGAATCCAGAAATTACTTGTCAGAGTTATTGCATAACCAGCTGCCTTGAAGCACAGGTCTGTGGGCAGCAGGGTCTAACATTTTCCAGCATGTCAAGTATGGATATATTGGCTTAGTTGTATATTTTTATTTATTATGAATTTGTGAGTCAAAATCCTTAAAACCATGATTTAAAAATCCATTTTATGAAAATACAGTAAAGAATTGGAATCTCCATGTTTGCAGAGCTAACTCATCTACTGCTCTGATGAGAAAACAGAGGGTGAAACTCCAGGAGAGAGCAGGGAACACATGAAACCATTACCATCACAGTGGATCAAAGGAAGACATGTAAATTGATGAAAAATTTGGCATATTTAACTTTTTAGGCCTTTTTTATTTGGCAAGGAACTCAGCATATTCATGTTGCGCAGTAATATTTCATAGTAGAAGCAAAGCTATTCAGAGAGGTTGTAACATGTTTGTTAATGAACAAACCTCTCCTTTTAGGTATGAATATGTCTTTGCTGCAGTGCAGCCTAGCCAGAACAGAACAATGAATATATTCAATAAGCTAGCTGGAAGAAACAGATTATTTTATACATAGATATTTGGTGGTGTTACATGTACCTTACAAACATTGTTTTGGAGCAGGTTTTTGAATACGTAAACATCCTCAAAATGATGTGAAAAGCTCACAGTTTAGAATTACTTACAACAGAATTTATGGCCAAGCTCGCGTGAGTTTAGGTTTTACATAAAGACATGGGAGCAGAATGGGTGAAGCCAAGCTACAAACAGAATAGGAACTACATGCTGATGGTGAGTGAGATAGTAATCCACTTTGTTCCCCGTGTTGGTCTTGAATGGATGTTCTCTCACAGCAGTGCAGGCACGGTGCCGCCTGGAGTTTATTTTGCAGATGAAACATGACGCCACTGCCTGAGCATTTGTAAGATACCTGTCCTGTGCCCAGTGTGCTGTGCTGTTGGGTCAGACTCTGTGTGTATGGCGGAGGCGGGGGGTGGGGACTGCTGGGCTGCAGGTGGTGGCTGGCAGCTGCTGCAGCGCTGTGCTGGGGGTGCTGGTGGGGTGCTGCAGAGGGCTCAAAAGGAGCAGTGGGATAAATCGCTATGGGTTTGAAACTTCCTCCAGTAATGAAAACATTTTTTTCTCTATCTTTGTTTTTAACCTTCCAGTAAATCTTTTCCTTTATTTAATCGGTGTGTTCCACAACATCCTGAATGCTATTCCAAATATGCATCTGTCTTAATAAGTATGGTTAATGAAATGGATGTTTTTCACCGAATTCTGAGTGGAATATTGGCAGGAAAAGATACTGTGATAGGACTGAGTGTTCTTGCACTAGGTAAGGTTACAAATAAGAAATGAGGTTATAAATAAAAAGTGAATAGTAATATTCAATTAAAATGTAAAGTTTAAAATGTTTTTGTTAACGTCATATTTTTAAACTTAATAGTATTGATCTGTTTCAGATTTTCTGGACAGATTTGTTCTCAAGAAAGAATTGGGTTTTTTTTTGTTATGAGGAATGTGATAGACTAAAATACAGGGCTAGGAAATATCTGATTCTGAGTTTTTAGGTAGGATAATAAGTCTTTTTTCAGGGGACTGAGAAGCTGTTGATAAGAAGAATAATGCAATTAGCATTAATGTTTTCATTTTTAACTTAAAACTTACACAAATATTGTTGAAAAGATAATGATTTCCAAAGTGAAATATTTCAGTTATAAACTCATTATTAAGTTAGAGGTATCTGTTTTAAGTGTTAAAAAGGTCACCAGGTTTAGAACGCATTGCTGCTTTTGATATCCCTCTTTAGAAGTAAAAGCCCAATTTCTACAAGAATGTTAAACTTAACTGTGAAGTAAGGAAGAGCTAAGTTATATGGGTGGTAACGCTCATACTAAACTTTGTGTATTTTTCAGCTTTCTCTTTTATAGTGGTTTTAACCTTCAGATTCTTTCGGATTCTTCTGGTCCATACGTTGATTGCACTGGTTGCGTTTGGGCTGTTATGTAAGTATATTTACCTTTTAGCACATGCTAAACGAGGTCATCTTGCTGAACTGGTGGAGAGGCAGCTGAGCAAACAGCTGTCCCTTTCTTGGAGGCCGTCCTCAGTAACCACAGCCATTTCCAAGCAGAGTTCTGCCTGCCTTGGGGTGCCAACATCTGACTATGCTGTTCCAGCTGCTGAGTGTCAGGATGATTATGAGTTTTAATTCTTTATAGATGTCTGGAAATGACATCTCTTTTGGCTGATGAATGCAGTTATGCAAGTTCTGCTGTTTCACGAGAAAGTTTAGTGAAGTTTTACCTTGCGTGCTTTGGAAAGGGAGAACTGTCACAATGTGTCCAGCTAAAACTTGCCATTCTGTAACAGTTAGCTTCCTATTTCCTCAACGAAATTGGCTCATGGCTGAGTTTTACAACAGCTGCAAGTAAACCAATCTTCTGCTGGGCTTGTACCTCAGGCTAACAGACTATGACGTGATTTTTTTCAGCAATCATTGATACTGTACCTTTCCTACATAACAGCTCCTGAGTGGAGCTGGGGGTGGGCAGAGGGGCTGGGGGGAGGCAGCCCAGGGAGCACTGCCCGCCTTCATGCTGCTTGTTTGCTGCAGTTGTCTCGGGTGTCCTCTGGTGGCTCTACTATGACTACAGGAACGATCCCAGCACTGAACTGGAAACAGAAAAGGAGAATGTAAAATTTCTACTTGGATATGCCATCTTCTCTACAGCAGTTACAGTAAGTAGTATTTTGCAGCAAGCAGTGATGGGGCTGTGACTTGAAAACTTGAACTGCAATGGTTTTGCAACAATAAGAATAATTCCTTATTTCTTTCAGATTTGAAAAGGAGAATCAATAACTGCTTACAGTCATTTAAATAGTTTTGTATCTTCATTATGAAATTCATTTGTCGGCTCAGGGCTCTTCAGCTTTGTATAAGCAGTATTATCTTCAGTTTTGTAGAAGTGCAGTTGTGTTCCATCCCCATTGCCCTGTGCATCAGCTAGCTGTAGAATCACGGTGGGTGAGCAGAGAGGCACTGGCTCCTCGTGAACACAGTCTGTGCATTCAGCCCGTCCTATCAATTGTAGAGAGGAGTGGCTTTGTTACACAATGAAAGGGGCAGGCAGAGCACAGGCAGCAGTGCCTGGGCCTCCTGCTACAGGGTTAAATTCTACTTTTCTCTCATTAACCTTGTTTTCCAACAGAAAACCTGATTCTGTCTTGAAACTTTTTTTAAAGAGAGTTTCTCATTGTGATACAATGTTAAAGGAATCATTGAGCAACGTGAGTGTACAATCTGTAGTTAGTGAAACATTTGTCAAAATGATGGCATCTCCGTTTTCTTAAAGCAGAGTAGGATCCATAGGCTGGGATTCACCTGATGTGAACAGCCTGACACTTTACAGTGAAAATAAAAATGTTATAGATCAGATTATTTCATATCCTCTGTAAGTTATGAACAATGACCTTTTAACTGTTGATAATAAACAAGCAGGAAGAGTTTCATTTTGGTTGCAGAACTGGGGGAACATCCACTGCTGCAGGCTGCTCTTTGCAGAGCAGGCAAGAAAACTGGTGATAAGCCAGTGGCAACTGCCACTGGTTGCATTTGTTATTTTATGAATTCCAGCCTTTTTTTTTTTTTTTTTTTTTTAAATGTGGTTCATAGGTGTCAAAAAAAAATAATTGTGAGATTGTGGGTTTTTTGCATCATGGTGGTGGTGGTTGGTTGATTTTTCCTCAGGAAAAAAGATTATTTAAATAAGGTTTCATTTTATGTCTGCTTTGTCTTCATGTATGCCCAACTCTTAAATCAATTTGGTTTGGCTACTGTACTTTTTGGACCTCCTACCATTGTGAACAGCAGTAAGCTGACTGGAGTAGAAGGAAGTTTACATGTTTGTGACATACAGGGTATATGAAAGCAATGTGCAGCATGTAACATACCTCTGTGTTTGTTGCTGTAAAAAAAATAGATTGTTTCCACTGCATGAATTACAGATTTATGAGTTCTCTTTTATTTTAAGGAAACAGTAGTAACACTTCCATAGAATTAATTTTGTGAAATCAAGGATTTTAATTCACAGGCTCCTTGAGAATATAGGCAGTGTCTTAGGAAGCATTTGCAGTACACAGTGTTTGTGAAAAATGCCTTGCTGTCATGTCTTTGTGAAATCTATATCCTCTGGACGCACCTTTGACAACTTTTCATACTTTTCTTGAGAAAAAAAAACTCAACTAATTGTTTCTTTTTCTGTAACAGGTTGTTCTGCTTTCCCTTATACTTGTGCTAAGAAAAAGGCTTCAGTTCATGGTACAGCTCTTTCAGATTGTTGGTAAAATAATCGGCAGAATCCCTTTCCTCCTGTTCCAGCCGCTTTGGACCTTTCTGATTCTGATTGTCTTCTGGATATTTTGGGTTGCTGTGCTCCTTAGCTTAGGAACTGCAGGTAAGTCTATGCTTTGCATGTTTCTTATGAAGGCTATGTTTCTTAAGTTCGGTTCTTAAGTATGAGACCCTCTGGTCTTAGTATGCAAAATGTGGGCTAGCCTTGTTTTACAACTGTGTTTCCCTTCTTCTTCCCTTCTTCTTCCCTTCTTCTTCCCTTCTTCTTCCCTTCTTCTTCCCTTCTTC